>NC_079220.1:667715-880215 GCF_029633865.1 Lampris incognitus
CCTAGTTCAGATTTCCCGCTCCCTGCCTGAAGCTGAACTCTCCTAGCCCAGATCCCCACTCCCTGCCCAAAGCTGAACTCTCCTAGCCCAGAGCCCCGCTCCCTGCACGAAGCTGAACTCTTCTAGCCCAGAGCCCCCGCTCCCTGCCCGAAGCTGAACTCTCCTAGCCCAGATCCCCGCTCCCTGCCCGAAGCTGAACTCTCCTAGTTCAGATTCCCGCGCCCTGCCCGAAGCTGAACTCTCCTAGTTAGTTCAGAGCCCCGCTCCTTGCACGAAGCTGAACTCTCCTAGTTCAGATTCCCGCTCCCTGCCTGAAGCTGAACTCTCCTAGCCCAGAGCCCCGCTCCCTGCCCGAAGCTGAACTCTCCTAGTTCAGAGCCCCGCTCCTTGCACGAAGCTGAACTCTCCTAGTTCAGATTCCCGCTCTCTGCCCGAAGCTGAACTCTCCTAGCCAGATCCCTGCTCCCCTGCCCGAAGCTGAACTCTCCTAGCCCAGATCCCCGATCCCTGCCCGAAGCTGAACTCTCCTAGCCCAGATCCCCACTCCCTGCCCAAAGCTGAACTCTCCTAGCCCAGAGCCCCGCTCCCTGCACGAAGCTGAACTCTTCTAGCCCAGAGCCCCGCTCCCTGCCCGAAGCTGAACTCTCCTAGTTCAGATTCCCGCGCCCTGCCCGAAGCTGAACTCTCCTAGTTAGTTCAGAGCCCCGCTCCTTGCACGAAGCTGAACTCTCCTAGCCCAGATCCCTGCTCCCTGCCCGAAGCTGAACTCTCCTAGCCCAGATCCCCGATCCCTGCCCAAAGCTGAACTCTCCTAGCCCAGAGCCCCGCTCCCTGCCCGAAGCTGAACTCTCCTAGTTCAGATTCCCGCGCCCTGCCCGAAGCTGAACTCTCCTAGTTAGTTCAGAGCCCCGCTCCTTGCACGAAGCTGAACTCTCCTAGCCCAGATCCCTGCTCCCTGCCCGAAGCTGAACTCTCCTAGCCCAGATCCCCGATCCCTGCCCGAAGCTGAACTCTCCTAGCCCAGATCCCCACTCCCTGCCCAAAGCTGAACTCTCCTAGCCCAGAGCCCCGCTCCCTGCACGAAGCTGAACTCTTCTAGCCCAGAGCCCCGCTCCCTGCCCGAAGCTGAACTCTCCTAGCCCAGATCCCCGCTCCCTGCCCGAAGCTGAACTCTCCTAGTTCAGATTCCCCGCGCCCTGCCCGAAGCTGAACTCTCCTAGTTAGTTCAGAGCCCCGCTCCTTGCACGAAGCTGAACTCTCCTAGTTCAGATTCCCGCTCCCTGCCTGAAGCTGAACTCTCCTAGCCCAGAGCCCCGCTCCCTGCCCGAAGCTGAACTCTCCTAGTTCAGAGCCCTGCTTCTTGCACGAAGCTGAACTCTCCTAGCCCAGATTCCCGCTCTCTGCCCGAAGCTGAACTCTCCTAGCCCAGATCCCTGCTCCCTGCCCGAAGCAGAACTCTCCTAGCCCAGATCCCCGATCCCTGCCCGAAGCTGAACTCTCCTAGCCCAGATCCCTGCTCGAAGCTGAACTCTCCTAGCCCAGATCCCCGATCCCTGCCCGAAGCTGAACTCTCCTAGCCCAGATCCCTGCCCGAAGCTGAACTCTCCTAGCCCAGATCCCTGCTCCCTGCCCGAAGCTCAACTCAGGCTGCATTAACTCACTCACAACTTCTATGCCACAGTCGGTAACCGGGTTTGTGTACATCCAAGCAGCTTGTGAACAAACATAGACCGTAACGTCCATCAATTTTATTTTTTCCCTTTTTAGTAGTTTACTCGATTCTGACTGATCAATCATAAAATTTAACAAGGTGATTTCTGATTAGCTATGGATGCCGTTCTGGGATGGGACTGACTGCTGTTTATGTCTTCAGCAGAATTGTGGACATTTTTTTTTAAACGGAAAACAAAATCGTTTTAAATCCATACAATTATTTCAGTTATTGTTTTATTACCAATATTTTGTAGAAGAGTTATTTTCTTTACCTCGGAGTTAGTTTAAGTTGTTTAATGCTGCAGTGTGTGTTGGTCAGCTGGTCTCATTTGTTACTTACTGCTGGATTTTGCTGCTAACTGTAGTCTCTGAGTAATGGTGTAGAAATATTCACAATATACTTAACCTTCATCTCGCAAAGGTAATTAGTCATTACATCAAAAAAATGCTTGCACTTGCTGCCTTTTCTGAAGAGGAACTGCAACTCTCGCATGTGGATACTTTTTTTTTTTGAGCGCCACAACCCCCAAGAAATGACTCATTTCACTATCAGAATTTGATCCATTTGGTCCAATTTGGAAAGTCTAGATCTGCATGATTAAATTACTTCATCCCATTAAGGTTAGCAGAGGAGGGCTAAACCGGAAGCTAGCCGGCTTGGCTGGTGCCAGCAGAATTCTCTGGTATGCATGCTCTACAAGCACTGGGGCTGGTGGGGGTGACTGACTCAGTGACTCGAAAACCTGGCTCTTTTTAGTGAGTGACTTATACAAACTCAAGTCAGTAAAAAGAGTTGAACTTCCCATCACGATCGCTCAACCAGAGACAGAGGACAATCTCCCAGCTTTCGTTGCTAAAACTGGGTGCAAAAAATAGGAGTTTAAAAAACCCCCTGCATGCAGAGCCAATCCAAAATCTTTAGGGGGGGCCTGACATGCAGAAGGTGTGCTTGTAAACACGGTCGTACCAGGAACACGTACAGTATAGGTTAGTTCACCCGAAGTCACCGAAGAAAACTCCTTCAATGTTTGTCACGTTTGTGGTGAAACATATTCATTGGTTAAAAAGAAACACAATCTTTAATGAGGACATGATTCATCCGTCCGGCCAGACTGCTAATCTGCTTTGGAGGACATTACAGGATGAGTTACATCTTCTCCGTGTTACAAAGTGATTGGCTAAATCTCCAGTTTGTTTCACTACAGAGGAGGATGGGGGAGACCATCATCTCCAGTAAGGCATGTCCTAGCTTTCCAAAGCAGTAGGTCTAGGTTTTTTAGCAGCTGCACTCTCCGCCATACATTGCAGCAACTATCTGGCATTTAGAAATCCCCAGACTATTGGTAGGACGAGACTATTCGCTCTCTGATTCATGCAGCTTTCTGTACCTGATTCATAGAGGTAGTCCTCAGTGACAGGCTCTTCGTCTTCAGGAAGGTAGCGTTTATCGATGGCTTCTTTGATCTGGTTGTTTGCTCCTTTGGGGTCCAAATCCATTGCCCAGCTGAAGTTCATTAGAGCCAGATGGGTCTGACCCAATTTCTTATACACCTGGAGAGGAAAACAAACCGGTCCACAGACAGGCAGACACACAGATACGAGAACAAACAAACAGCAGTGAGATATACACGGACAGACAATATACATACAGAGTACACAGGGTTTACACCATGCAGAAAAACACAACAAGTCAATCAAACGGAGTTTAGGGGACATTTTGCTGTCTTTATTGTGGATGTCAAATCAATCGTGAATGTTATTTGAATGTATAGAAGCAAAAATAAGTGTGAAATACACCCATATCGACTGAGAAAATGCAATTGTGGTGCTGATAGTCGAGTTCTTACAAGATTCAGCCATTCCCACAATACCCAGAATTCATTGTGAATGCTGCTGTCTGAGATCAAACCTATCCACAGCACAGCAGAGAAATGGTGTGCCCTATAATTACTGGGAACCAAAAAACAGAGATAACATTTCAAAACGGCAAACATTCTCTTTAAGGAGTGAAATCTACCCTGTTTTGAAGGGAATTTTCTTACTTTGCCTATGAGGAAGTAAACCAGAGATTCTTTGGGGACAATTTGTTTCAACTCTTCCAGTTCCTGAAGAGCAGCCTGGCGAGAGACAGACAGACAGACACACCGATTAAGAGAAATGAAGAAAGAGAAAAACATGCCATACACATGTTAACACAGTGACAGTGTTTTACCTTCATACACTGAAGCCTGGCTAACTACTCTATTCACATACGCTGCAGCCTGGCTAACTACTCTATTTACATATGCTGCAGCCTGGCTAACTGCTTCATTCACATACGCTGCAGGTTGGCGAACTACTCATTTACATACACTGCAGGCTGGCGAACTACTTCATTCACATACGCTGCAGCCTGGCTAACTACTCCATTCATATACGCTGCAGCCTGGCTAACTACTCCATTCACATACGCTGCAGCCTGGCTAATTACTCTATTCACATGGCGAACTACTCCATTCCATACGCTGCAGCCTGGCTAACTACTCCATTCACATACGCTGCAGCCTGGCGAACTACTCCATTTACATACACTGCAGCCTGGCGAACTACTCCATTCATATACGCTGCAGCCTGGCTAACTACTCCATTCACATACGCTGCAGCCTGGCTAATTACTCTATTCACATGGCGAACTACTCCATTCACATACGCTGCAGCCTGGCTAACTACTCCATTCACATACGCTGCAGCCTGGCTAACTACTCCATTCACATCCGCTGCAGCCTGGCGAACTACTCCATTCACATACGCTGCAGCCTGGCTAATTACTCTATTCACATATGCGGCAGCCTGACTAACTACTCTATTCACATACGCTGCGGCCTAGCTAACTACTCTATTCACTCACGCTGCAGCCTGGCTAACTACTCCATTCACATACGCTGCAGCCTGCCTAACTACTCTATTCACTCACGCTGCAGCCTGGCTAACTATTCTATTCACATACGCTGCAGCATGGCTAACTACTCTATTCACTCACGCTGCAACCTGGCTAACTACTTTATTCACTCACGCTGCAGCCTGCCTAACTACTCTATTCACTCACGCTGCAGCCTGGCTAACTATTCTATTCACATACGCTGCAGCCTGCCTAACTACTCTATTCACTCACGCTGCAGCCTGGCTAACTACTCTATTCACTCACGCTGCAGCCTGCCTAACTACTCTATTCGCATACGCTGCAGCCTGGCTAACTACTCTATTCGCATACGCTGCAGCCTGGCTAACTACTCTATTCACATCGCGAACTACTCCATTCACATACGCTGCAGCCTGGCGGACTACTCCATTCACATACGCTGCAGCCTGGCTAACTACTCCATTCACATACGCTGCAGCCTGGCTAACTACTCCATTCACATATGTTGCAGCCTGGCTAACTACTCTATTCACATACGCTGCAGCCTGGCTAATTACTGTATTCACATGGCGAACTACTCCATTCACATACGCAGCAGACTACTTATTCACATACGCTGCAGCCTGGCTAACTACTCTATTCACTCACGCTGCAGCCTGGCTAACTACTCCATTCACATACGCTGCAGCCTGCCTAACTACTCTACTCATTCATGCTGCAGCCTGGCTAACTACTCTATTCACATACGCTGCAGCCTGGCTAAGTACTCTATTCACTCACGCTGCAGCCTGCCTAACTACTCTATTCACTCACGCTGCAGCCTGGCTAACTATTCTATTCACTCACGCTGCAGCCTGCCTAACTACTCTATCCACATACGCTGCAGCCTGGCTAACTACTCTATTCGCATACGCTGCAGCCTGGCTAACTACTCTATTCACTCACGCTGCAGCCTGGCTAACTACTCCATTCACATACGCTGCAGCCTGGCTAACTACTCCATTCACATACGCTGCAGCCTGGCTAACTACTCCATTCACATATGTTGCAGCCTGGCTAACTACTCTATTCACATACGCTGCAGCCTGGCTAATTACTGTATTCCCATGGCGAACTACTCCATTCACATACGCTGCAGCCTGACTAACTACTCCATTCACATACGCTGCAGCCTGGCTAACTACTCAATTCACATCCGCTGCAGCCTGGCGAACTACTCCATTCACATACGCTGCAGCCTGGCGAACTACTCCATTCACATACGCTGCAGCCTGGCGAACTGCTCTATTGTGCTGTAACGTCATAATCTGACATGGTGTATTTTGCTTTAATTTCATATGATGTAGTCTGTCATTTTATAAACTATCATAGTCCTGTTTTCATTTCATGTTAACTTTAATGTTTAATTTCAGTAACAAAATTAATTAGGATATAAAATGCAGCAGCCAGTACATTAGTGCCGCCCCCAAGCCTGGATAATCTGGATAAACGAGCCTGGATAAACAAGCCTGGATAAACTGGGAGGGTTGTGTCAAGAAGGGCATCCAGCGTGAACCCTTTGCCAAATCAAATATATACTACTACTACCACCACCACCACCACCACCACCACTACTACTACCACTACTACTGTTGCTACTAGTACTACTACTACTACTACCACCACGAGTTTTGGCTGCTCCCATTAGGGGGCGCCACAGCAGATCATCCGTTTCCATCTCTTCCTATCCTCTGCACGTTCCTCTGTCACACCAGCCACCTGCATGTCCTCCCTCACCACATCCATAAACCTCCTCTTTGGCCTTCCTCTTCTCCTCTTCCCTGGCAGCTCCATATTCAGCATCCTTCTCCCAATATACCCAGCATCTCTCCTCCACACATGTCCACACCATCTCAATCTTGTCTCTCTTGCTTTGTCTCCAAACCGTCCAACCTGAGCTGCTCCTCTAATACATTCGCTCCTAATCCTGTCCTTCTTCATCACTCTGTTCATCAAGGGAGGAAGAGGGTACATTAATCGAAACAGACCAGTGTTTTTTCATGTTTTAGCCAATTTACTACAAAAGGTGTATACTTTACTTTTCAGCTGTCCATCTTCCAAAGCATTCTGCAGTTGTTTTTATTTTAGCACTTGTGATTGTGTTCAGCCTACCTTTCAGCTGGTTTCTATTCATGTCAGTATGGCATGAATACACACATGCACACACAGAATGTGCTCGAGGTGTATAACCATCACAGTAAACATCTGGTGGTTCTTGTCAATGCACCATCATCGGAGGTTAATGCAGTGGAAGGCTTGGATTATGTTGAAAGGTCTCACAGTGGTGCGGTCCAGTGCTCATGGGTCAGGGTAAGCACTGGAGCTTCAACACAACCTTCTGACATCCCACACTTGAGTTGGCTGTCCAAGGGCAACCTTTTTAACGCAAAAACTACCAAGTTCACACAACCCTTATCACGGTGTCCATATCTGCTTATTATTTATCTCCCAGATTTTACATCAACACAACATGGATGTTAGGTTTTACATCAACACAACATGGGTGTTAGGTTTTATATCAAAACAACATGGATGTTAGGTTTTACATCAACACAACATGGGTGTTAGGTTTTACATCAACACAACATGGATGTTAGGTTTTACATCAACACCTCATGGATGTTAGGTTTTACATCAACACCTCATGGATGTTAGGTTTTACATCAACACAACATGGATGTTAGGTTTTACATCAACACAACATGGATGTTAGGTTTTACATCAACACAACATGGATGTTAGGTTTTACATCAACACAACATGGATGTTAGGTTTTACATCAACACAACATGGGTGTTAGATTTTACATCAACACAACATGGGTGTTAGATTTTACATCAACACAACATGTGTGTTAGGTTTTACATCAACACAACATGGGTGTTAGATTTTACATCAACACAACATGTGTGTTAGGTTTTACATCAACACAACATGTGTGTTAGGTTTTACATCAACACAACATGGGTGTTAGGTTTTACATCAACACAACATGTGTGTTAGGTTTTACATCAACACAACATGGAGGTTAGGTTTTACATCAACACAACATGGATATTAGATTTTACATCAAAACAACATGGGTGTTGGGTTTTACATCAACATAACATGGATATTAGGTTTTACATCAACACAACATGGATGTTAGATTTTACATCAACACCTCATGGATGGTAGGTTTTACATCAATACCTCATGGATGTTAGGTTTTACATCAACACCTCATGGATGTTAGGTTTTACATCAACACCTCATGGATGTTAGGTTTTACATCAACACCTCATGGATGTTAGGTTTTACATCAACACCTCATGGATGTTAGGTTTTACATCAACACAACATGGATGTTAGGTTTTACATCAACACCTCATGGATGTTAGGTTTTACATCAACACCTCATGGATGTTAGGTTTTACATCAACACCTCATGGATGTTAGGTTTTACATCAACACCTCATGGATGTTAGGTTTTACATCAACACCTCATGGATGTTAGGTCTTACATCAACACAACATGGATGTTAGGTTTTACATCAACACCTCATGGATGTTAGGTTTTACATCAACACCTCATGGGTGTTAGGTTTTACATCAACACAACATGGATGTTAGGTTTTACATCAACACCTCATGGGTGTTAGGTTTTACATCAACACATGGATGTTAGGTTTTACATCAACACCTCATGGGTGTTAGGTTTTACATCAACACAACATGGATGTTAGGTTTTACATCAACACCTCATGGGTGTTAGGTTTTACATCAACACCTCATGGGTGTTAGATTTTACATCAACACCTCATGGATGGTAGGTTTTACATCAACACCTCATGGATGTTAGGTTTTACATCAACACCTCATGGGTGTTAGGTTTTACATCAACACAACATGGATGTTAGGTTTTACATCAACACCTCATGGATGGTAGGTTTTACATCAACACCTCATGGATGGTAGGTTTTACATCAATACCTCATGGATGTTAGGTTTTACATCAACACAACATGGATGTTAAGTTTTACATCAACACCTCATGGATGTTAGGTTTTACATCAACACAACATGGATGTTAAGTTTTACATCAACACAACATGGGTGTTAGGTTTTACATCAACACAACATGGATGTTAGGTTTTACATCAACACAACATGGATGTTAGGTTTTACATCAACACAACATGGGTGTTAGGTTTTACATCAACACAACATGGGTGTTAGGTTTTACATCAAAACAACATGTGTGTTAGGTTTTACATCAACACAACATGGATATTAGATTTTACATCAAAACAACATGGGTGTTGGGTTTTACATCAACATAACATGGATATTAGGTTTTACATCAACACAACATGGATGTTAGATTTTACATCAACACCTCATGGATGGTAGGTTTTACATCAATACCTCATGGATGTTAGGTTTTACATCAACACCTCATGGATGTTAGGTTTTACATCAACACCTCATGGATGTTAGGTTTTACATCAACACCTCATGGATGTTAGGTTTTACATCAACACCTCATGGATGTTAGGTTTTACATCAACACAACATGGATGTTAGGTTTTACATCAACACCTCATGGATGTTAGGTTTTACATCAACACCTCATGGATGTTAGGTTTTACATCAACACCTCATGGATGTTAGGTTTTACATCAACACCTCATGGATGTTAGGTTTTACATCAACACCTCATGGATGTTAGGTCTTACATCAACACAACATGGATGTTAGGTTTTACATCAACACCTCATGGATGTTAGGTTTTACATCAACACCTCATGGGTGTTAGGTTTTACATCAACACAACATGGATGTTAGGTTTTACATCAACACCTCATGGGTGTTAGGTTTTACATCAACACATGGATGTTAGGTTTTACATCAACACCTCATGGGTGTTAGGTTTTACATCAACACAACATGGATGTTAGGTTTTACATCAACACCTCATGGGTGTTAGGTTTTACATCAACACAACATGGATGTTAGGTTTTACATCAACACCTCATGGGTGTTAGGTTTTACATCAACACAACATGGATGTTAGGTTTTACATCAACACCTCATGGGTGTTAGGTTTTACATCAACACCTCATGGATGTTAGGTTTTACATCAACACCTCATGGATGTTAGGTTTTACATCAACACCTCATGGATGTTAGGTTTTACATCAACACCTCATGGGTGTTAGGTTTTACATCAACACCTCATGGGTGTTAGGTTTTACATCAACACCTCATGGGTGTTAGATTTTACATCAACACCTCATGGATGGTAGGTTTTACATCAACACCTCATGGATGTTAGGTTTTACATCAACACCTCATGGGTGTTAGGTTTTACATCAACACAACATGGATGTTAGGTTTTACATCAACACCTCATGGATGGTAGGTTTTACATCAACACCTCATGGATGGTAGGTTTTACATCAATACCTCATGGATATTAGGTTTTACATCAACACAACATGGATGTTAAGTTTTACATCAACACCTCATGGATGTTAGGTTTTACATCAACACAACATGGATGTTAAGTTTTACATCAACACAACATGGGTGTTAGGTTTTACATCAACACAACATGGATGTTAGGTTTTACATCAACACAACATGGATGTTAGGTTTTACATCAACACAACATGGGTGTTAGGTTTTACATCAACACAACATGGGTGTTAGGTTTTACATCAAAACAACATGTGTGTTAGGTTTTACATCAACACAACATGGATGTTAGATTTTACATCAACACCTCATGGATGTTAGGTTTTACATCAACACCTCATGGGTGTTAGGTTTTACATCAACACAACATGGATGTTAGGTTTTACATCAACACCTCATGGGTGTTAGGTTTTACATCAACACAACATGGATGTTAGGTTTTACATCAACACCTCATGGGTGTTAGGTTTTACATCAACACAACATGGATGTTAAGTTTTACATCAACACAACATGGATGTTAGGTTTTACATCAACACAACATGGATGTTAGGTTTTACATCAACACAACATGGATGTTAGGTTTTACATCAACACAACATGGGTGTTAGGTTTTACATCAACACAACATGGGTGTTAGGTTTTACATCAAAACAACATGTGTGTTAGGTTTTACATCAACACAACATGGATGTTAGATTTTACATCAACACCTCATGGATGTTAGGTTTTACATCAACACCTCATGGGTGTTAGGTTTTACATCAACACAACATGGATGTTAGGTTTTACATCAACACCTCATGGGTGTTAGGTTTTACATCAACACAACATGGATGTTAGGTTTTACATCAACACAACATGGATGTTAGGTTTTACATCAACACAACATGGATGTTAGGTTTTACATCAAAACAACATGGGTGTTAGGTTTTACATCAACACAACATGGATGTTAGATTTTACATCAACACCTCATGGGTGCTGAAGGGGTTATAATACTGGTTTGTTCCTTTAATGTGTAACTGATGTGTTTGTGCGAAATGTGGATATTATGTAAGATATGCGTTATGGATAAACAGGTATGTGGTAATTTGTAACAGAGATACTGTAGTAATGTCAGTTACTTCTTACCTTGTATTTATATAGTAATTTGTAAGAGATAAACTTTAGTAATGTCAGTTACTTCTTAACTTGTATTTATATAGTAATTTGTAACATATACACTGTAGTCATATTAGTTACTTCTTAACTTGTATTTATATAGTAATTTGTAACACATATACTGTAGTAATATCAGCTACTTCTTACCTTGTATTTATATAGTAATTTGTAACAGATACTGTAGTAATATCAGTTACGTCTTACCTTGTATTTATATAGTAATTTGTAACAGATATACTGTAGTAATATCACTTACTTCTTTCTTACCTTGTATTTATATAGTAATTTGTAACAGACATACTGTAGTAATATCACTTACTTCTTACCTTGTATTTATATAGTAATTTGTAACAGACACACTGTAGTAATATCACTTACTTCTTACCTTGTATTTATATAGTAATTTGTAACAGATACACTGTAGTAATATCACTTACTTCTTTCTTACCTTGTATTTATATAGTAATTTGTAACAGAGCAACTGTAGTAATATCACTTACTTCTTACCTTGTATTTATATAGTAATTTGTAACAGATATATTGTAGTAATATCAGTTACTTCTTACCTTGTATTTATATAGTAATTTGTAACAGATACACTGTAGTCATATCAGTTACTTCTTACCTTGTATTTATATAGTAATTTGTAACAGAGCAACTGTAGTAATATCACTTACTTCTTACCTTGTATTTATATAGTATTTTGTAACAGATATATTGTAGTAATGTCAGTTACTTCTTACCTTGTATTTATATAGTAATTTGTAACAGATACACTGTAGTAATATTACTTACTTCTTACCTTGTATTTATATAGTAATTTGTAACAGATACACTGTAGTAATATCAGTTACTTCTTACCTTGTATTTATATAGTCATTTGTAAATGATACACTGTAGTCATATCAGTTACTTCTTAACTTGTATTTATATAGTAATTTGTAACAGATACACTGTAGTAATATCAGTTACTTCTTACCTGGTATTTATATAGTAATTTGTAACAGATACACCGTAGTAATATTAGCTACTTCTTACCTTGTATTTATATAGTAATTTGTAACAGAGATACTGTAGTAATAGCAGTTACTTCTTACCTTGCATTTATATAGTAATTTGCAAATGATACACTGTAGTCATACCAGTTACTTCTTACCTTGTATTTATCGTTGGCAAACAGGATGGAGGCTCGGTGGAATTTGCACAATGGGTTTTTGGGGTCGATGCTGATCGCTCTGTTCAGAGTCTCTAAAGCATGATCTGATTTCTTCAATGCATGCTGCACCTATGTATGTGCGCGCGCACACACACACACACACACACACACACACACACACACACACACACATACACACACACACACACACGAAACGTAGTGTAATAATCTAAATGACAGATGGATAATGACAGCAGCTGTAAGTTTGCGGTTTACTTTAGATGTGTTGTACTCAGACTGATCTAGCCGGTGGTCACATGGGTACTGGATAGTGCAGTTATGAAGGCAGGAAGGGTACTGCTATACAACAGCAGAACAGGGCTCTGAGGCTGGATGTAACGCTGACAGAATACTGCACGCTAACAGAACTATGACTTGTTCAGTATGGAACATGCTTACATACCACCCCGATATGACACAGCAAGACAGAGCTCTGAGGGTTGATGCTGAGGGCTTTCTTAAAGTGGATCTCTGCCAGGTTGAACTTCTCCTGCTTGTAGTAGATCATCCCCAGACCATACCTGCAGGGAAATTAGAGTAAACTAAAAATTCTACTGACATCAAGTTTGCATAGCATTAACTGACCATTACAGCACCCAACACAAGACAAAGAATCTAAAAGCACTTTCATTGTGTTTTGGTCATGTCATATTGGGGAGCATGCCGTCAGTTATAATGTAACTTGTCATGTCATGTTGGGGAGCATGTTGTCAGTTATAATGAAGCTTGTCAGGTCATGTTGGCGAGCATGCCGTCAGTTACAATGTATCTTGTCATGTCAAGTTGGGGAGCATGCTCTCAAAGTTATGATGTAGCTTGTCATGTCATATTGGGGAGCATGCTGTCACATTTATAATGTAGCTTGTCAGGTCATGGTGGTGAGCATGCCATCAGTTATAATGTAGCTGGTCATGTCAAGTTGGGGAACATGTCACAGTTATAATGCAGCTTGTCAAGTCATGTTGGGGAGCATGCCGTCACAGTTATAATGTATCTTGTCATGTCAAGTTGGGGAGCATGCCGTCAGTTATAATATAGCTTGTCATGTCATGTTGGGGAGCACACCGTCACAGTTATAAAGTAGCTTGTCATGTCATGTTGGGGAGCAGGCCGTCAGTTATATAGCTTGTCACGTCATGTTGGGGAGAATGCCGCCACAGTGATAATGTAGCTTGTCATGTCAAGTGGGGGAGCATGTCGTCAGTTATAATGTAGCTTGTCATGTCATATTGGGGAGCACACCGTCACAGTTATAAAGTAGCTTGTCATGTCATGTTGGGGAGCAGGCCGTCAGTTATATAGCTTGTCACGTCATGTTGGGGAGAATGCCGCCACAGTGATAATGTAGCTTGTCATGTCAAGTGGGGGAGCATGTCGTCAGTTATAATGTAGCTTGTCATGTCATGTTGGGGAGCACACCGTCACAGTTATAAAGTAGCTTGTCATGTCATATTGGGGAGCACACCGTCACAGTTATAATGTAGCTTGTCATGTCATGTTGGGGAGCACACCGTCACAGTTATAATGTAGCTTGTCATGTCATATTGGGGAGCACACCGTCACAGTTATAAAGTAGCTTGTCATGTCATGTTGGGGAGCAGGCCGTCAGTTATATAGCTTGTCACGTCATGTTGGGGAGAATGCCGCCACAGTGATAATGTAGCTTGTCATGTCAAGTGGGGGAGCATGTCGTCAGTTATAATGTAGCTTGTCATGTCATGTTGGGGAGCACACCGTCACAGTTATAATGTAGCTTGTCATGTCAAGTGGGGGAGCATGTCGTCAGTTATAATGTAGCTTGTCATGTCATGTTGGGGAGCATGCCGTCACAGTTATAAAGTAGCTTGTCATGTCATGTTGGGGAGCATGCCGTCAGTTATAATATAGCTTGTCATGTCATGTTGGGGAGCATGCCGCCACAGTTATAATGTAGCTTGTCATGTCAAGTGGGGGAGCATGTCGTCAGTTATAATGTAGTTTGTCATGTCATGTTGGGGAGCATGCCGTCAGTTATAATGTAGCTGGTCATGTCATGTTGGGGAGCATGTTGTCAGTTATAATGTAGCTTCTCATGTCATGTTGGGGAGCATGTCGTCAGTTATAATGTAGCATGTCATGTCATGTTGGGGAGCATGTCGTCAGTTATAATGTAGCTTGTCATGTCATGTTGGGGAGCATGTCGTCAGTTATAATGTAGTTTGTCATGTCATGTTGGGGAGCATGTCGTCAGTTATAATGTAGTTTGTCATGTCATGTTGGGGAGCATGCTGTAACAGTTATTATGTAGCTTGTCATGTCATGTTGGGGAGCATGCTGTAACAGTTATTATGTAGCTTGTCATGTCATGTTGGGGAGCATGCTGTAACAGTTATTATGTAGCTTGTCATGTCATGTTGGGGAGCATGCTGTCACATTTACAATGTAGCTTGTCATGTCATGTTGGTGAGCATGCCGTCAGTCATAATGTAGGTTTTCATGTCATGTTGAGGAGCATGTCGTCAGTTATAATGTAGTTTGTCATGTCATGTTGGGGAGCATGCTCTCACAGTTATAATGTAGCTTGTCATGTCAAGTGGGGGAGCATGTCGTCAGTTATAATGTAGTTTGTCATGTCATGTTGGGGAGCATGCCGTCAGTTATAATGTAGCTGGTCATGTCATGTTGGGGAGCATGTCGTCAGTTATAATGTAGCTTGTCATGTCATGTTGGGGAGCATGCCATCAGTTATAATGTAGCTTGTCATGTCATGATGGGGAGCATGCCATCAGTTACGATGTAACTTGTCATGTCATGTTGAGGAGCATGCCATCACAGTTATAATGTAGCTTGTCATGTCAAGTTGGGGAGCATGCTCTCACAGTTATAATGTAGCTTGTCATGTCAAGTGGGGGAGCATGTCGTCAGTTATAATGTAGTTTGTCATGTCATGTTGGGGAGCATGCCGTCAGTTATAATGTAGCTTGTCATGTCATGTTGGGGAGCATGTCGTCAGTTATAATGTAGCTTGTCATGTCATGTTGGGGAGCATGTCGTCAGTTATAATGTAGTTTGTCATGTCATGTTGGGGAGCATGCTGTAACAGTTATTATGTAGCTTGTCATGTCATGTTGGGGAGCATGCTGTCACATTTACAATGTAGCTTGTCATGTCATGTTGGTGAGCATGTCGTCAGTTATAATATAGCTTATCATGTCATGTTGGTGAGCATGTCGTCAGTTATAATGTAGCTTGTCATGTCATATTGGGGAGCATGTCGTCAGTTATAATGTAGCTTGTCATGTCATGTTGGGGAGCATGTCGTCAGTTATAATGTAGCTTGTCATGTCATGTTGGGGAGCATGTCGTCAGTTATAATGTAGCTTATCATGTCATGTTGGGGAGCATGTCGTCAGTTATAATGTAGTTTGTCATGTCATGTTGGGGAGCATGCTGTCACATTTACAATGTAGCTTGTCATGTCATGTTGGTGAGCATGCCGTCAGTCATAATGTAGGTTTTCATGTCATGTTGGGGAGCATGCCGTCAGTTGTAATGTAGCTTATCATGTCATGTTGGGGAGCATGTCGTCAGTTATAATGTAGCTTGTCATGTCATGTTGGGGAGCATGTCGTCAGTTATAATATAGCTTATCATGTCATGTTGGGGAGCATGTCGTCAGTTATAATGTAGCTTGTCATGTCATGTTGGGGAGCATGTCGTCAGTTATAATGTAGTTTGTCATGTCATGTTGGGGAGCATGCTGTCACATTTACAATGTAGCTTGTCATGTCATGTTGGTGAGCATGCCGTCAGTCATAATGTAGGTTTTCATGTCATGTTGGGGAGCATGCCGTCAGTTATAATGTAGCTGGTCATGTCATGTTGGGGACCATGCCATCACAGTTATAATGTAGCTTGTCATGTCAAGTTGGGGAGCATGCTCTCACAGTTATAATGTAGCTTGTCATGTCATGTTGGGGAGCATGCAGTCAGTTATACTGTAGCTAGTTGTGTCATGTTGGGGAGCATGCCGTCACAGTTATAATGTAGCTTGTCATGTCATGTTGGGGAGCATGCCGTCAGTTATAATGCAGCTTGTCATGTCATGTTGGGGAGCATGCCATCAGTTATAATGTAGCTTGTCATGTCATGATGGAGAGCATGCCATCAGTTACGATGTAGCTTGTCATGTCATGTTGGGGAGCATGCCGTCACAGTTATAATGTAGCTTGTCATGTCATGTTGGGGAGCATGCCGTCAGTTATAATGCAGCTTGTCATGTCATGTTGGGGAGCATGCCATCAGTTATAATGTAGCTTGTCATGTCATGATGGAGAGCATGCCATCAGTTACGATGTAGCTTGTCATGTCATGTTGGGGAGCATGCCGTCACAGTTATAATGTAGCTTGTCATGTCATGTTGGGGAGCATGCCGTCAGTTATAATGCAGCTTGTCATGTCATGTTGGGGAGCATGCCATCAGTTATAATGTAGCTTGTCATGTCATGATGGAGAGCATGCCATCAGTTACGATGTAGCTTGTCATGTCATGTTGGGGAGCATGCCATCAGTTATAATGTAGCTTGTCATGTCATGTTGGGGAGCATGCCATCACAGTTATAATGTAGCTTGTCATGTCATGTTGGGGAGCATGCTGTCAGTTATAATATAGCTTGTCATGTCATGTTGGGGAGCATGCAGTCAGTTATACTGTAGCTTGTCATGTCATGTTGGGGAGCATGCAGTCAGTTATACTGTAGCTTGTCATGTCATGTTGGGGAGCATGCTGTCACAGTTATAACGTAGCTTGTCATGTCATGTTGAGGAGCAATCCGTCACAGTTATAATGTAGCTTGTCGAGTCATGTTGGGGAGCATGCCAACAGTTACAATGTAGCTTGTCATGTCATGATGGGGAGCATGCGATCACAGTTATAATGTAGCTTGTCATTTCAAGTGGGGGAGCATGTTGTCAGTTATAATGTAGCTTGTCATGTCATGTTGGGGAGCATGCCGTCACAGTTATAATGTAGCTTGTCATGTTATGTTGAGGAGCATGCCGTCAGTTATAATGTAGCTTGTCATGTCATGTTGGGGAGCATGCTCTCACAGTTATAATATAGCTTGTTGTGTCATGTTGGGGAGCATGCCATCACAGTTATAATGTAGCTTGTCATGTCATGGTGGGGAGCATGCCGTCAGTTATAATGTAGCTTGTCATGTCATGTTGGGGAGCATGCCGTCAGTTATAATGTAGCTTGTCATGTCATGTTGGGGAGCATGCCGTCACAGTTATAATGTAGCTTGTCATGTCATGGTGGGGAGCATGCCGTCAGTTATAATGTAGCTTGTCATGTCATATTGGGGAGCATGCTCTCACAGTTATAATATAGCTTGTTGTGTCATGTTGGGGAGCATGCCGTCACAGTTACAATGTAGCTTGTCATGTCATGTTGGGGAGCATGCTCTCACAGTTATAATATAGCTTGTTGTGTCATGTTGGGGAGCATGCCGTCACAGTTATAATGTAGCTTGTCATGTCATGTTGGGGAGCATGCTCTCACAGTTATAATATAGCTTGTCATGTCACGTTGGGGAGCATGCCGTCAGTTATAATGTAGCTTGTCATGTCATATTGGGGAGCACGCCGTCAGTTATAATATAGCTTGTCATGTCATGTTGGGGAGCATGCCGTCACAGTTATAATGTAGCTTGTCATGTCATGTTGGGGAGCATGCTCTCACAGTTATAAGATAGCTTGTCATGTCATGTTGGGGAGCATGCCGTCAGTTATAATGTAGCTTGTCATGTCATATTGGGGAGCACGCCGTCAGTTATAATATAGCTTGTCATGTCATGTTGGGGAGAATGCCGTCACAGTTATAATGTAGCTTGTCATGTCATGGTGGGGAGTATGCTGTCACAGTTATTATGTAGCTTGTCATGTCAAGTTGGGGAGCATGCCGCCACAGTTATAATGTAGCTTGCCATGTCACGTTTGGAAGCATACCTTCAGTCATAATGTAGCTTGTCATGTCATGTTGGGGAGCATGCCATCAGTTATAATGTAGCTTCTCATGTCATGTTGGGGAGCATGTCATCAGTTATAATGTAGCTTCTCATGTCAAGTTGGGGAGCATGCTCTCACAGTTATAATATAGCTTGTAGTGTCATATTGGGGAGCAGGCCATCACAGTTATAATGTAGCTTGTCATGTCACGTTGGGGAGCATGCTGTCACAGTTATAATTCAACTTGTCATGTCATGTTGGGGAGCATGCCGTCACAGTTATAATGTAGCTGGTCATGTCATGTTGGGGAACATGCCGTCAGTTATAATATAGCTTGTCATGTCATGTTGGGGAGAATGCCGCCACAGTTATAATGTAGCTTGTCATGTCATGTTGGGGAGCATGTTGTCAGTTATAATGTAGTTTGTCATGTCAAGTTGGGGAGCACACCGTCACAGTTATAAAGTAGCTTGTCATGTCATGTTGGGGAGCATGCCGTCAGTTATAATATAGCTTGTCATGTCATGTTGGGGAGCATGTCGTCAGTTATAATGTAGCTTGTCATGTCATGTTGGGGAGCATGTCGTCAGTTATAATGTAGTTTGTCATGTCATGTTGGGGAGCATGCTGTAACAGTTATAATGTAGCTTGTCATGTCATGTTGGTGAGCATGCCGTCACAGTTATAAAGTAGCTTGTCATGTCATGTTGGGGAGCATGCCGTCAGTTATAATGTAGCTTGTCATGTCATGTTGGGGAGCATGTCGTCAGTTATAATGTAGTTTGTCATGTCATGTTGGGGAGCATGCTGTAACAGTTATAATGTAGCTTGTCATGTCATGTTGGGGAGCATGCTGTAACAGTTATTATGTAGCTTGTCATGTCATGTTGGTGAGCATGCCGTCAGTTATAATATAGCTTATCATGTCATGTTGGGGAGCATGTCGTCAGTTATAATGCAGCTTGTCATGTCATGTTGGGGAGCATGCCATCACAGTTATAATGTAGCTTGTCATGTTATGTTGTTTTTTATGTCCAAAAAATTGAAGTTACTACACTTGCAGAGGAGAACATTGTGGTCATCCACATGGACTGTTGTTGATTGTGATGCTGCTGGGTAGTCTATATGATATGTATAGTGTATATAAAGACTTCATATCTTGTATGTACTGTATACCATGCGCTGTATCTAATATGTGTTGTATCTAAGTGTAGTTCTAGCATGGGTAGTGTGTGTATTGTAAACATAGTGGATATATACCATGTGTTGTATCTAGTATGTGTTGTATCTAAGTGTAGTTCTAGCATGGGGAGTGTGTGTATTGTACACATAGTGAATATATACCATGTGTTGTATCTAGTATGTGTTGTATGTATTATGTGTTGTATCTAAGTGTAGTTCTAGCATGGGGAGTGTGTATTGTAAACATAGTGAGTATATACCATGCGTTGTAGTGTCTGCTGTTGACTCTGATGGCGTTACGAAAACAAGCCAGGGCTCGGTCCAGTTCTTCAGTCAGAACAAACTCATGGCCCAACAGAGTATAGGCATATGCAAATCCTGGATCCACCTGGTGGTCACAGTCACACAGAGCGAGGATACAGAGACGGACAGAGCCAGAGAGGAAGACAGAGACAAAGAGATACACAGAGTGAGAGTAAGGGAGAGAGAAAGAGAGAGAAGAAGTCACAGCACACTGTGACCTTGCTAGCAGTTATACACTGCCCAAAAAAATAAAGGGAACACATAAGCAATGCAATGTAGCTCCAAGTCAATCACACTTTTGAGATATCAACCTGTCCAGTTAGGAAGCAACACTGATTTGTGAATCAATTTCACCTGTTGGTAAATTGTCTAATTTCCACCAGGTGGAAATTAGACAATTTGCAAGACAACCCCTATAACAGGAATGGATTTGCAGGTGGTGGCCACAGACCATTTGCCTGTCCTCATCTTTTCTGGCCGATCTTTGCTTAGTTTTTCATTTTGCTAGTGCCCTCACCACTAGAGGTGGCATGAGGCGGTATCTGCAACCTACAGAAGTTGCTCAGGTAGTGCAGCTCATCCAGGATGGCACATCAATGCGTGCTGTGGCAAGAAGACTTGATGTGTCTCCCAGCACAGTGTCCAGAGCATGGAGGAGGTACCAGGAGACAGGCCAGTACACCAGGAGACGTGGAGGGGGCCGCAGGAGGACAACAACCCCGCAGCAGGACCGCTATCTGGTCCTTTGTGCAAGGAGGAACAGGAGGAGCACTGCCGGAGCCCTACAAAACGACCTTCAACAGGCCACTAATGTGCAGGTTTCTGCTCAAACAGTGAGAAACAGAATGCATGAGGATGGTATGAGGGCCCGACGTCCACAATTGGGGCCTGTGCTCACAGCCCAACACCATGCAGCCCGATTGACCTTTGCCAGAGAACACCTTGGTTGGCAGATTCGCCATTGGCGCCCTGTGCTCTTCACAGATGAGAGCAGGTTCACACTGAACACATGTGACAGACGTGAGAGAGTCTGGAGACGCTGTGGAGAACGTTCTGCTGCCTGCAACATCCTCCAGCATGACCGGTTTGGCGGTGGGTCAGTGATGGTCTGGGGAGGCATATCCTTGGAGGGCCGCACAGACCTCTACGTGCTAGCCAGAGGTACCATGACTGCCATTAGGTACCGGGATGAGATCCTCAGACCCATTGTCAGACCATATGCTGGTGCAGTGGGCCCTGGGTTCCTGCTCATGCATGACAATTCTCGTCCTCATGTGGCCAGAGTGTGTCAGCAGTTCCTGTATGTCGAGGGCATTGATGCTATGGACTGGCCTGCACGTTCCCCAGACCTGAATCCAATCGAGCACCTCTGGGACATCATGTCTCGTACCATCCGCCAACGCGATGTCGCACCACAGACTGTCCAGGAGTTGACCGATGCCCTGATCCAGGTCTGGGAGGAGATCCCTCAGGAGACCATCCGTCGTCTCATCAGGAGCATGCCCAGACGTTGTAGGGAGTGCATACAGGCACGTGGAGGCCACACACACTACTGAGCCTCATTTTGAATCGTCTTGAAGAGTTTCCACAGAAGTTGGATCAGCCTATGTTCTCATTTTCCACTTTGATTTTGAGTATGATTCTGAATCCAGACCTTAATGGGCTAATGATTTTGATTTCCATTGATCATTCTTAGGTTATTTTGCTCTAAACACATTCCTCTGTCTAATAAATAAAGATTTTCAGCTGAAATATTCCATTCATCGAGGTCTATATTGTGTTTTTAGGTGTTCCCTTTATTTTTTTGAGCAGTGTACATGAGAGTCACCATGGTAACAGTTGGATAAGCGTTGCTGAATAGTGGAACAGTGGAATACCTGGATGGCTCTCTGGAAGAACTTGATGGCAATATCATGCTCCCTCTGTAGGCTGAAACAGTTTCCTGCGACACACCAGGCCTACACACACACACAAAGTAACAGACAAGGCGGTGAAACTGAAAGACGTATAGATACGGAGGCAGTACGGCAGTAGTGCACATGTGCTGCTGCTGTCAGTGAGCAGGTAAGGCTCAGCGGTCACCTCTGGAGCGTTCCTGTCCATGTCTGTCAGCTCCTTGGACAGGGCGGACAACGCCACGTCCTTCTGAAGGTGCCACAAGGTAGTGGAGTAAATCTCCATCCCCTCCATCCTGTAGGACTCGATACGACGCACCTCACTAAACATCCTCTCTGCCTGCATGCACGCACGCACGCACGCACGCGCACGCACGCACACACACACACACACACACACACACACACACACACACACACACACACACACACACACACCATGATGAGAGCTACTGTCAGTGTTGACTTAATGGACTGTGTGTGTATGTTGTGTGTGAAGGTACATGTGTGCGTACCTGCATGTACTCTGCCAGCTCAAAGTAGGCTCGTCCAATGTGGGTGAGGACCCAGCCTGTGTTATAGTGGTGTGAGGGCACCGATGACAGGATGCCGATGGCTTCTCTGCAGTTATACGAACACAGAGCCTGGTAGCCACGAGCCAGCTCTCTTAGTAGCCACAGGACTCCATCTGTAACACACACACACACACGCAGAGTCAGGACCATGAACACACAGTCAGGACCATGAGCTACACAACACCTCCATCTGAAACACACACACACACACACACACACACACACACACACACACACACACACACACACACACAGTAGCAGTGGTAACAGTGGCAGCAAGACAGGTCCCTTAGTCACGACAGTCTAATCCCAGGAAACAGGATTCCCTGTAACGTCCATCCAAAACCATTTCCCATTTCCAGCAAATATAACGACAAATATAACAAGCATAACAACAAATATAACGACAAATATAACAGGTATAACAACAATTATAACAAGTATAACAACAAATATAACGACAAATATAACAAGCATAACAACAAATATAACGACAAATATAACAAGCATAACAACAAATATAACGACAAATATAACAAGCATAACAACAAATATAATGACAAATATAACAGGTATAACAACAAATATAACAAGTATAACAACAAATATAACAACAAATATAACGAGGGGATTTTTTTTTAAAATTTGCAACATATTGTAACAGGAACGCCGACACTGATGATGCACAAGCCAGTGCATTCTTAGTGCCAGTCCCAAGCCCGGATAAATGGGGACGGTTGCGTCAGGAAGGACATCCGGCGTTAAAACCTTCGCCAAATCAAATATGAGGATCATAAATCAGATTGCCATACCGGATTGGTCCAGGCCCGGGTTACCAACAACCGGTACTGTTAACCAGCAGAGTGCCAATGGAAACTATGCTACTGTTGGGCGAAGGACAAGGAGAGGGGGAAGGCATGTTCAGAGGCAGCAGGAGAGGAGGAAGGGTAGGAGTGTGGAGGTGAGAGTCGGAACTTTGAATGTTGGCACTAAGACTGATAGAGGAAGAGAGCTGGCTGATATGATGGAGAGAAGAAAGGTAGGCATACTGTGTGTGCAAGAGACCAGGTGGAAGGGGAGTAAGGCCAGGAGCATCAGAGGTGGGTTCAAACTCTTCTACCATGGTGTGGATGGGGGGAGAAATGGGGTAGGGGTAATTCTGAAGGAAGAGTATGTCAAGATGTGTGCTGAAGGTGAAGAGTGTGTCAGACAGAGTCATGAGTATGAAGCTGGAAATTGAAGGTGTATTGCTGAACGTTATCAGCACATATGCCCCGCAAGTTGGGTGTGAGATGGACGAGAAAGAAGAATTCTGGAGTGACTGTATGCACGCTCAGTAATCCAGGTAAGGAAAGCACTGAAAGTTGAATCAGTTCATCTGCACAAAATGTTTATTGACAGAAACGTTTCATCATCATCTAAGTGACCTCTTCAGTCTCACCTGACTACAGGTGTCCCCACCCTTATAAACAATACAGTGACTGCAGGTGTCCCCACCCTTATAAACAATACAGTGACTGCAGGTACCCCCACCCTTATAAACAATACAGTGACTGCAGGTGTCCCCACCCTTATAAACAATACAGTGACTGCAGGTGTCCCCACCCTTATAAACAATACAGTGACTGCAGGTGTCCCCACCCTTATAAACAATACAGTGACTGCAGGTGTCCCCACCCTTATAAACAATACAGTGACTGCAGGTACCCCCACCCTTATAAACAATACAGTGGCTGCAGGCACCCCCACCCTTATAAACAATACAGTGGCTGCAGGTACCCCCACCCTCACAAACAATACAGTGACTGCAGGTGTCCTCACCCTTATAAACAATACAGTGACTGCAGGTACCCCCACCCTTATAAACAATAGAGTGACTGCAGGTACCCCCACCCTTATAAACAATAGAGTGGCTGCAGGTACCCCCACCCTTATAAACAATACAATGACTGCAGGTTTCCCCACCCTTATAAACAATACAGTGGCTTAACTACCGAAAATAACAATCGGTTTCATATGCAAATTGCCCTGACCATTAACTACAGTTACTATTGCAATGTGTACTATTCACAAAGGATTGGGGAATAGTTGCATTATATGATGGTGACCGATGTCCTTAGGTCAGGGGGTGTCTGGGTGGCGTAGCGGTCTATTTCATTGTCTACCAACACAGGGATCCCCGTTCAAATCCCCGTGTTACCTCCCCGTTCAAATCCCTGTGTTACCTCCAGCTTGATTGGACGTCCTTACAGACACAATTGGCCGTGTCTGTGGGTGGGAAGCCGGATGTGGGTATGTGTCCTGGTCGCTGCACTAGCGCCTCCTCTGGTCGATCGGGGTGCCTGTTCGGGGGGAAGGGGGAACTGGGAGGAATAGCATGATCCTCCCATGCGCTACGTCCCCCTGGTGAAACTCCTCAATGTCAGGTGAAAAGAAGCGGCTGGTGACTCCACATGTATCAGTTGAGACGTGGTAGTCTACAGCCCACCATGGACCGGCAGAGGGGGTGGAGCAGAGACCGGGATGGCTCAGAAGAGTAGAGTAATTGGCCAGATACAACTGGGAGAAGAAGAAAAAAGCTGTACCTAGGTCACTTAGTCACTTAGCTGTGTGGTCTTTAGAGAAGTGATGGAAGGTTTTTCTCAATAAATGTTGTCCAGATGAACTGATTCAACTTTCTGTGAATTCTGGAGTGAGGTGGATGACGTGGTGGAGATGGTACCCAAGGAGGGGAGAGTGGTGATTGGAGGGGACTTCAATGGACATGTTGGTGAAGGGAACAGAGGTGACGAGGAGGTGATGGGTAGGTATGGTGTCAAGGAGAGGAATGTGGAAGGACAGATGGTGGTGGATTTTGTAAAAAGGATGGAAATGGCTGTGGTGAATACATATTTCAAGAAGAGGGAGGAACACAGGGTGATGTAGAAGAGTGGAGGAAAGTACACACAGGTGGACTATATCTTATGTAGGAGGCATGATCTGAAAGGGATTGGAGACTGCAAGGTGGTGACAGGGGCGAACGTAGTGGTGGTCTGTAGGATGACTTTGGAGATCAAGAAGAGGAAGAGAGTGAAGGCAGAGCCAAGAACTTTCGGCTTTCTTTCTGCTAGGATTACATTAGATGTGATGGGCACTCCAGATAGCCTTAGACCCGGGCCTGACAGCAGACCTGCTATTGTTAGCACGAGGCTCAGCCTCGTCGGCAGATGCAGTGCAGTTTGTCTCTGTTTACTGGCATGGGAAGGCTGGCCAGAGCAAGCCACCGGTCGTGTGGCCTGGTCTGCGGTCACCTCTCCTAACTGCAAACCGGTTTTCTCCACTCACCAGCCCTGTTGGTAGTCCTACTGGCCAGCGTACTTCTCCCGCTCCTGTCGACAGAGTAAAGCAACGCACGCTAATGATAGGAGACTCCATTACTCGCAATATCAGATTAGCGGCGCCAGCCTTGGTTCAGTGTTTACCCGGGGCCAGAGTCTCCGACATAGATGATAATCTTAGGGTGCTGGCATCACGGGGGGAGAGTCAGGGAACCCAGGCACACAGCACCACTACTTTCAGCAACACTGTTATTCATGTCAGCACCAATAATGCTAGGATGAAGCAATCAGAGATCACAAAAGCCAGCCTAGTCAGAATGCTTGAGTTTGCCGGAAAGATGTGTTAGCATCGATTAATTGTCTCTGGTCCCTTACCTGTGAGGGGTAATGATGAGATGTACAGTAGGCTCACCTCAATGAACCGCTGGCTGGCTCGTTACTGTAATGAGCAGGGTTTCGGCTTTGTTGATAACTGGCCTTCTTTTCGGGGCCACCCCTACCTGCTGAAAGCCGATGGCATTCACCCTACTGGGGACGGCGCTGCTCTTTTGTCTAGCAATATAGATAGCTGTCTATGTTTAATTTTACACTAGGGACTCATCATTCAGCAGGTTGCAGGTGATTATCCAAAGGAGTTGAATCAAGTGCAACTGGACTTGGTATATATCTGTGAAGACGTTTCGCCTCTCATCCAAGACGCTTCCTCAGTTCGTGCCTTTCTGACTAGACCAAGCTAGTCTGACTGGCTGGTGACAAGATTCAGAATTTATCCTCCTTGGAGTCGTTGTCACAGCTATAGATGTCCACGGCTCTTTGTGTTTCGATGTTTACCAACGCCCGTCGCTAACAGAGCCATAGATATGCGTGGCTCTTTTGTGTACTGATGTTATGGCCGCGCCCGTCATTATCGGAGCTATTGATATGCGTGGCTCTCCTGTGCTCCGATGTCCAGCCACACCAGTCGTTATCGGAGCTATTGATTTGCATTTGTTTAGCAGCGACGGTCGTTGGGGGTGTTTCGGCTTCATTATTCAGTGGTCATGAGAGTCGTTGGAGCCGTTAGTGACCGACTGTTGTTCTTGGAGGCTAGGCTTCTTGAGTCTCCTGGGTAGAGATGAAAGAATGGCATTGTAAGTGGGAGATAGGTGGTGTCACAGACCTCTATGTGAAACTGGAAAAACCATCCCTCAACAGAGGAGGAGGTCTGCCACACCACCTATCTCCCACTTACACTGCCGCAGAACTTTAGAGCTACCAATAGCTGAAAGATTAATCGGAATTAGACACCTTGTTGACAGTTTTGATGACCAACACCTTGGACGATTTGTGGTCACACTTTTGATAACATTAGATGTTTGGTTCTGTAGATTATTAGGTACTTCGTTGCACATTCCACCACCACCAGTGGTAGGAGTGATTATTAGATTATTGTGAGTCACACATTTAGGAAAAAGAGCTGGGGAGCAATACAGCAGGGTAGGGAGACAATCTCAATGTTATAGACCAAGCTATCAGACTGATAATCTACACTATGAGAAATTCCCTGACTATACATATTAACTAAACTAGTTTACTCCACATCCGCACTGGATTTAAACCTAGCAGGCTCTCTAATCACCTGCAACATGTCTGTGAATGTTCTCATTCATCCAGGTCATAGTTATCCAAAGGAGTTGAATCAAGTGCACCTGGACTTGGTATATATCCGCAAAGACGTTTCGCCTCATCCAAGATGCTTCCTCAGTTCGTGCCTTTCTGACTAGACCAAGCTAGTCTGACTGGCTGGTGACGAGACTCTGGTTCTGGTCTATAACATTGAGATTGTCTACCTACCCTGCTGTATTGCTCCCCAGCTCTCCTCTCCTAAATGTGTGAATCACAATAATCTAATAATCCTTCCTACCACTGGTGGTGGTGAAATGTGCAACGAAGTACCTAATAATCTACAAAACCAAACATCTAATGTTATCAAAAGTGTGACCACATATCGTCCAAAGTGTTGGTCATCGAAACTGTCAACAGGGTGTCTAATTCCGATTAATCTTTCACCTATTAGTAGCTCTAAAGTTCTGCCTGCTACTGACTACTTCCACAAGATGCTTAAATTTGTTTTCATAAATATCAGATCACTGTCTACCAAAGCCTTACTAATAAATGATCCGTTTTTTTTTCTTTTGAATCCCCCCCCCCTTTCTCCCCAATTGTACTTGGCCAGTTATTTTGTGAATTTGTGATATTGGGTATACAAATGAACTGGACTTGACTTATATCTAACACTGCTTGGCTAGGACAGAAGGTTTGCACCAGCAGCCTTTGAACGCTAACAGAATATGGAATCCATCTCAACTTAATAGAATGACTTAGAAAACAGCAAATTATTTGCTTTGACAAATTTCACTTGTTTATTGTCAAACATCAATTCCATGAGGCTGTTCTTGTCAGCAGGAAGATTACAGGCATTCCATATTCTTCACAGCTATAGCAAAGTTCACACTGCATACAAAGTTTGTATTGTGTTCATTCTAATGTTGATTAACATGAGTGGCATTCTTTTGCCTAAATGATTATTAAGGCCAACAAATAACACAGTACAGCGGTCAGGTTGGGAATAGGTTTCTACAGATGACTCTTTGCATTTATTGTTGCTTGAAATATTACCAAAGCGCTATGACTGTAGCTGAAGTTAGACCTTATAAACAAGTCCATTTCCCAGGATTCCTGAGATAGTGTGTTTCTGTTCCCAGTAGGGCTGTGTATTGGTGAGAATCTGGCGATATGATACATATCACGATACAGGGGCTACGATTCAACATATCGTGATATATTGTGATTTCATAGGCCTGTGTTCTTTGTGCTTATGCTACTTCCTGTCTCAGTTTACGTTGTTACGTTGGAGTGGAAGAGTCAAATCACTGAAGATAGATTACAACACTGTTATCTAGCGGTTGTGGGGTTACACACAACATAAAAGTTTGTCATGAACCTTTACATGTAAACAATTAAACATCGATAGTGTTTTTGAGAATTGATACAGTATCACAAAATATAATATCGCGATACTCAAGTGTATCGATATTTTCTTACACCCCTAGTTCCCGGGATAGAAAATGTCTCAGTTTCAGGAAAAATATTGAACCCTAGTCACCACAGAACTCCGTCTTAAACACACATACACACGCACTGCGTACCACAGCACACTGAGACTGATTACTAACTGTGAAGCCTGTACTCACCATTTCAGACTGTATAAAAACGTAAAGTGGACATGCTTGTCCATTAAGCAGTTCAGTCTCTGGTGCGCCATATACAATGTGCTCCTTTGTGAATTGCCTATATACAATATTCATACTGTTCTATTAAAGAGAAAATTCAAGGTCTTCATGACCTGAGATCAAATGATTCTTTTATATTTGATTATCCTGTTCTTGCTTTTCATAGCCTGTTGTCTTTCTGTTCACCTCCCGCTCTGGTGCCTACATTTAGATAATGTATTTTACTTTCATATTTTCCTTGTCGGCCCTGTGATAGCATGGTGGCCTGTCCAGGGTGTCTCCCCACCTGCTGCCCAATGACTGCTGGGTTAGGCTCCAGCATCCCTGCAACCCTGAGAGCAGGATAAGTGGTTTGGATAATGGATGGATGGATTTTCATTGTATTTTTTCATTTTGGGTTTATTTGTGCTATTTTTCTATGCTGCTGTCTTGACCGGGTCTCCCTCACAAAAGCGATTCTAAATCTCAAGTGGGCTTTCTGGATAAGTAATGAATAAAAATGATGGCATTAGTAGTAGTAGTTTTAGTAGTAGTTTTAGTAGTAGTTGTATTAAGAGCTGTGATAGTAATAGTAGTGATAGTAGAAGCAGCAGCAATGGCAGAAGTAATAACCGTAGTAGTAGAAGTAACAATAGAATTAGTATTACTGATAGTAACAATAATGGTAGTAGTATTAGCAGCAGCAGTAACAGTCATACAAAGTTATAGTACCTGGTAGTAGTTGTTGTAGTAGAAGTAGTAGTAGGTATAGTACTAGTATCATTAACAGTACTTATATGTAATAGTATCAGTAGTAAGGGTGTCACGATTCTCCATATCCACGACTTGATTTAACTTTCAATTTCAAGGGTCAGGATTTGATTGATCTAAACATTTTTTCAGCACTGACGGCTATGCCATTGTTAGACAAGTCTGGATCTGTAAAGATCAACAGATGGTTGTTTTATGCCCTGACAAACGGTAGTTTTTTTGTCAACCATGTGTTTGTTGCTGATATAACTCATGGGGAAGGGAACATTTTGCCACACTAGTGACTTCGGGGAAGCAGGAGGATTTTCCAATTCTCTTGTTTCGCCGACATCTCCACTTCCGGCAGTGGCCACAGTGTCTGGAAAAGTGAGGTTGCAGGACACCGGTAAGTATGCAGCCTGGGAGGTGAGATGGACGTACTTGTTTTACAAAGTGCGTGTTCAACTCATTAAAGCGCAACTTATAAAAGTCACGCACGCCATATAAAAGAATTACATCTATGTCCCCTCCCGGGCTGCGTAGATGCGCTATGCTGTGTCATCTTTCAAGTGTTTTGTTTTTTTTCCTTTGGACACATGCAAGTCGGCGGGGTGGAGAGAAAAAAAATAATTGGAGAATCGCCGATTCTGCTTTTGATTTAGAAGATCATTTAGAATGGAAACATGACAGCCCTGTGTAGTAGTGGTACCTGTGGTTGCTCTCTGCAGACTCAGAGCCTGGTACTGCGGAGACTTGGTCTCAGACAGAGATGGGTCCAGTTTCAGGATGTCCAGACTATCATTCAGGTTACTGTTGGAGGCTTTAGCGGGTTTACACTTTGCCTTCCTGTTTGGTATTTTAGTAGGAAACTTCATCTTTAACTTCTTACTATTCTCCTACGGGGGGAGACAGATGGAGAGAAAGGAAAGAGGAAAAGAAAAAGTGAAAGAAAAGTTAAAGTTGAAATTTACATAATTTTTTAAATTTAAAAATTCTGAAAAGTTTTAAAAATTGTGTGCATCAACGTTAAGGATGCGTGTATACAGAGTGTAGTATGTCCTGTGAAGGGTCTGTAACTGTATGGAGTGTGGTGGTGTGTGTACTTATACTGTATGTGAAGCGTGTATGCACACTGTATGAACACTGTATATATTTAGTTTATAACAGTTTGTATATCAAGTAGTTTCTGTACCTTGGCAGTAGAACTGGCACTAGTAAACAGTCTGGTGCTTCGTCTGGGCTGAACATTGGGAGGAGCAGCTAGAGATGGACTGAGGACCTGAGGAGCAGTACTGAAACACACACACACACAAACACACACACAATCACAAGAAAAGCCTCAATACCACTCTCCGAACTGTGCCAGATGCTGGTGATCTTATCTGAGGTCATACATTCAAACATTCCTTAGAGAGCTTTAAGGCCATGCTCTTGTTTCTGTACATGTAACGTTCTTGTTTCTGTATATCTCTTTAAGGTCACTCTCTTGTTTCTGTACATGTCTTTAAGGTCACACTCTTGTTTCTGCACATGTCTTTAAGGTCACACTCTTGTTTCTGTACATGTCTTTAAGGTCATGTTCTTGTTTCTATACATGTCTTTAAGGTCAAGCTCCTGTTTCTGTATATGTCTTTAAGTATACTCTCCTGTTTATGTATATGTCTTTGAGGTCACACTCTTGTTTCTGTAAATTGTCTTTAAGGTCACACACTTGGTTTCTGTACACGTCTTTAAGGTCACACTCTTCTTTCTGTACGTCTTTAAGGTCACACACCTGTTCCTGCAGATGTCTTTAAGGTCACGCTCTGGTTTCTGTACATGTCTTTAAGGTCAAACTGTTGTTTCTGTACATCTTTAAGGATACTATCTTTTTCTGTACATTGTCTTTAAGGTCATGCTCTTGTTTCTGTACGTGTCTTTAAGGTCACACTCTTGTTTCTGTACATTGTCTTTAAGGTCAAACACTTGGTTTCTGTACATGTCTTTAAGGTCACACTCTTGTTTCTGTACATTGTCTTTAAGGTCAAACACTTGGTTTCTGTACACGTCTTTAAGGTCACACTTCTTTCTGTACATGTCTTTAAGGTCACGCTCTTGTTTCTGTACATGTCTTTAAGATCACGCTCTTGTTTCTGTACATGTCTTTAAGGTCATGCTCTTGTTTCTGTACATGTCTTTAAGGTCACACTCTTCTTTCTGTACATTGTCTTTAAGGTCAAACACTTGGTTTCTGTACACGTCTTTAAGGTCACACTCTTCTTTCTGTACATCTTTAAGGTCACACAACTGTTTCTTCAGATGTCTTTAAGGTCACGCTCTTGTTTCTGTACATGTCTTTAAGATCATGCTCTTGTTTCTGTAAATGTCTTTAAGGTCACACTCTTGTTTCTGTACATGTCTTTAAGGTCAAACTGTTGTTTCTGTACGTCTTTAAGGATACTATCTTTTTCTGTACATTGTCTTTAAGGTCACGCTCCTGTTTCTGTACATGTCTTTAAGGATACTCTCTGTTTCTGTACATTGTCTTTAAGGTCACACTCTTGTTTCTGTACATGTCTTTAAGGTCACACTCTTGTTTCTGTACATGTCTTTAAGGTCACACTCTTGTTTCTGTACATGTCTTTAAGGTCACACTCTTGTTTCTGTACATGTCTTTAAGGTCACACTCTTGTTTCTGTACATGTCTTTAAGGTCACACTCTTGTTTCTGTACATTGTCTTTAAGGTCAAACACTTGGTTTCTGTACACGTCTTTAAGGTCACACTCTTCTTTCTGTACATCTTTAAGGTCACACAACTGTTTCAGCAGATGTTTTTAAGGTCACGCTCTTGTTTCTGTACATGTCTTTAAGGTCACGCTCTTGGTTTCTGTACATGTCATAAGTTCACATTCCTGTTTCTGTACATGTCTAAGGTCATGCTCTTGTTTCTGTACATGTCTTTAAGGTCACACTCTTGTTTCTGTACATGTCTTTAAGGTCATGTTCTTGTTTCTATACATGTCTTTAAGGTCAAGCTCCTGTTTCTGTATATGTCTTTAAGTATACTCTCCTGTTTATGTATATGTCTTTGAGGTCACACTCTTGTTTCTGTAAATTGTCTTTAAGGTCACACACTTGGTTTCTGTACACGTCTTTAAGGTCACACTCTTCTTTCTGTACGTCTTTAAGGTCACACACCTGTTCCTGCAGATGTCTTTAAGGTCACGCTCTGGTTTCTGTACATGTCTTTAAGGTCAAACTGTTGTTTCTGTACATCTTTAAGGATACTATCTTTTTCTGTACATTGTCTTTAAGGTCATGCTCTTGTTTCTGTACGTGTCTTTAAGGTCACACTCTTGTTTCTGTACATTGTCTTTAAGGTCAAACACTTGGTTTCTGTACATGTCTTTAAGGTCACACTCTTGTTTCTGTACATTGTCTTTAAGGTCAAACACTTGGTTTCTGTACACGTCTTTAAGGTCACACTTCTTTCTGTACATGTCTTTAAGGTCACGCTCTTGTTTCTGTACATGTCTTTAAGATCACGCTCTTGTTTCTGTACATGTCTTTAAGGTCATGCTCTTGTTTCTGTACATGTCTTTAAGGTCACACTCTTCTTTCTGTACATTGTCTTTAAGGTCAAACACTTGGTTTCTGTACACGTCTTTAAGGTCACACTCTTCTTTCTGTACATCTTTAAGGTCACACAACTGTTTCTTCAGATGTCTTTAAGGTCACGCTCTTGTTTCTGTACATGTCTTTAAGATCATGCTCTTGTTTCTGTAAATGTCTTTAAGGTCACACTCTTGTTTCTGTACATGTCTTTAAGGTCAAACTGTTGTTTCTGTACGTCTTTAAGGATACTATCTTTTTCTGTACATTGTCTTTAAGGTCACGCTCCTGTTTCTGTACATGTCTTTAAGGATACTCTCTGTTTCTGTACATTGTCTTTAAGGTCACACTCTTGTTTCTGTACATGTCTTTAAGGTCACACTCTTGTTTCTGTACATGTCTTTAAGGTCACACTCTTGTTTCTGTACATGTCTTTAAGGTCACACTCTTGTTTCTGTACATGTCTTTAAGGTCACACTCTTGTTTCTGTACATTGTCTTTAAGGTCAAACACTTGGTTTCTGTACACGTCTTTAAGGTCACACTCTTCTTTCTGTACATCTTTAAGGTCACACAACTGTTTCAGCAGATGTTTTTAAGGTCACGCTCTTGTTTCTGTACATGTCTTTAAGGTCACGCTCTTGGTTTCTGTACATGTCATAAGTTCACATTCCTGTTTCTGTACATGTCTAAGGTCATGCTCTTGTTTCTGTACATGTCTTTAAGGTCACGCTCTTGTTTCTGTACATGTCTTTAAGGTCACACTCTTGTTTCTGTACATGTCTTTAAGGTCACACTCTTGTTTCTGTACATGTCTTTAAGGTCACACTCTTGTTTCTGTACATTGTCTTTAAGGTCAAACACTAATGAGGACTTTGTTAAGTTTGTTTCACAGCAAATTGATTTCCTTTTGAGTCTAAACAAAACGCCTGATGTCTCCAGTTCAGTGCAGTGGGAGACTTTGAAGGCATGTATCTGGGGAGAGGTCATCTCTGATATAGGATATGAGAATAAACTTAGAAAAGAAAAAATGGCTAAGTTGGCACAATGCATATCTCAGCTTGATAACATGTATGCTACCTCCTGATCCCCAGAGATATATAAGGAATGTCTCTCCTTACAGGGTGAGTTTTGATATCCTTACGACGCATCGTACTACAGAAATTCTGCGCCAAATGAGATCAAGATTTTATGAACATGGTGACAAGACCAGCAAGCTACTGACACACCAGTTATGTCAGATATCGTCATCCCATCAAATCCCCCAGATCCAAACAAATTCGGGTACAACTACTGAACCCTCGGAAATTAATAACACATTTAAGGAATTTTTTTAGGTCTCTCTATGCATCTGACTAGGCTTCTACACCTCCAAATTTTGATTTTTTTTTTTCTTTGACAAATTAGATATTCCCTCCATTGAGCAGTCTCTCACAGCGGAGCTAGAGAAGCCAATCACTATAGCAGAACTCAATATAGCTGCATTGTCTCCTCAAAGTGGGAAATGTCCAGGACCAGATGGATATCCTTCTGAGTTTTATAAGAAATTTTGGCACAAGCTAGCCCCTTTACAAATGGATATGTTTAATGAATCATTTGATTTAGGTTGCCTTCCCTGGACTATTACTCAAGCCTCAATTTCCCTTCTTTTGAAGAAAGGCAAAGCTCCCGTATCCCGCACCTCCTACCGTCCAATAAGCTTGTTAAACACTGACTTTAAATTGTTATCAAAACTGCTAGTTGCGCAAGTCAATTCTGTTAAAATTAATATTCTTTCTTGATTCTCCTACTTGTTCCAATGCATACCACTTTTCCTTCCTCAGACATTCTTCTGTAAAGTGGAGAATCTGATCTTGGAGTTTATCTGGAATAAGAAGGTAGCTAGGCTGCGTATATATTATTTGCAAAGGCCTAGGCAACTTGGAGGGCTGGCTTTACCAAATCTCAGGTTCTATTATTGGGCATTAAAATTTTTAAATACTGGTTTCAATATGAGGCCTTTGAGCCCTTTCTTGTTTGCAATGGTGATGGACAGGTTGACGGACGAGATCAGGCAGGAGACTCTGTGGACTATGATGTTCTTGGATGACACTGTGATCTGTAGTAAGAGTAGGGTGCAGGTGGAGGAGAGCCTGGAGAGGTGGAGGTATGCACTGGAGAGAAGAGGAATGAAAGTCAGTAGGAGCAAGACGGAATACATATGTGTGAATGAGAGGGAGGACAGTGGAATGGTCAGGATGCAATGAGTGGAGGTGACGAAAGCATATGAGTTTAAATACTTGGGGTCAACTGTCCAAAGTAACGGGGAGTGCAGGAGAGAGGTGAAGAAGAGAGTGTAAGCAGGGTGGAGTGGGTGGAGAAGAGTGTCAGGAGTGATTTGTGATAGAAGGGTACCAGCAAGAGTTAAAGGGAAGGTTTACAAGATGGTAGTGAGACCAGCTATCTTATATGGTTTGGAGACAATGGCACTGATGAAAAGACAGGAGGTGGAGCTGGAGGTGGCAGAGTTAATGATGCTAAGATTTTCATTGGGAGTGATGAAGAAGGACAGGATTAGGAATGAGTATATTAGAGGGACAGCTCAGGTTGGACGGTATAGAGACAAAGCAAGAGAGGCAAGACTGAGATGGTTTGGACAAGTGTGGAGGAGAGATGCTGGGTATATTGGGAGAAGGATGCTGAATATGGAGCTGCCAGGGAAGAGGAGAAGAGGAAGGCCAAAGAGGAGGTTTATGGATGTGGTGAGAGAGGACATGCAGGTGGCTGGTGCGACAGAGGAAGTTGCAGAAGACAGGGAGAAATGGAAACGGATGATCTGCTGTGGCGCCCCCTAATGGGAGCAGCCAAAAGAAAAAGACTCAATTATTCTTATGAGTACTTTTACTTTGACTTGTGTAAACATTTAACAGAAGGTAAACATTATGATGTAACTATACTTTTACTTGAGTACCATTTTTGTTTACTCTACTCACCACTGTGTATGACCACAACCTTTACCTATCTCACTCATCCCTCCTCCGCAGTGGCCAGCCACTGTGACCATCACATCACTGACCATATTATTTTTTTAAAATTTGTTGAAGAAACAAGTACAGCACCCTTTTTCCTGTAATGGTAACATAGCAGAATCTTAAAAGTCTGAACCCTATCGGGCTTTCAGGAAAAGAGGGCAAAGGACAGGGCTACAAACTTACATGTTGGAGGAAGAGGAGGTAGGTCAAATGAAAAAGAGGAGACAGTGACAGCTCATGCAGTCAAGGAAAAGTACACAGACATAAAATTTGTGTAGAATGTTTTGTGAATCCTGTGCTGATTCCTCTCACACATTTCTTGTAAGTTCAAATCTAAGATGAACACAGGAAGTGAAGAAACATGAGCCCAGTGTTTCTCTCACTTCCCTCGTCTTACTGAGAAGATGGGGAGTGCAGGAGATACCTTCAATCACAAGTCACTGGAACAGTATGAAGGAAAAGGATCAGTTTACACCACCCTCCTCCTAACACACACACACACACACACACACACACACACACATACAGGATGACTAACTATTCGGTTACCTGCTGTGAGGAACAGAGCTCTGTGACTGGTTGAAAGGCATGGGCAGAACGTCTCTGCTGTTTCCACTCTGACTGAACACCGACTTGGACTGACTGATCCTAGACACAGACTGGACAGACACACACACACAGACAGTGAGACAACAACACAGGGGGAGACTGTGTGTGTGTGTGTGTGTGAGAGAGTATGTGTGTGTATGTCTCTGAGTGTGTGTGTGTCTGAGTGTGTGCGTATCTGTGTCTGTCTCTCTGAGTGTGTGTGTGTGTGAGAGAGAGAGAGAGAGAGAGAGAGAGAGAGAGAGAGAGAGAGAGAGAGAGAGTATGTGTATATATGTCTCTGAGTGTCTTTATGGGTGTGTGTGTCTCTGAGCGTGTGTGTGTGTGTGTGTGTGTGTGTGTGTCTCTAAGTGTGTGAGTGTGTGTGTATGTCTCTGAGTGTGTGTGTGTATGTCTCTGAGTGTGTGCGTGCATGTCTGTGTGTGTGTGTGTGTGTGTGTATGTCTCTGAGTGTGTGTGTGTGTGTGTGTGTGTGTGGGGGGGTCTACCTTCTTGCTGGCTCCAGTCTGCTGGGTGTCCATAGCACCAGAGAAGTTCTGGAGATATGAGGGGTCTCCTGGGCTGGGCTCTAGCGGCAGGATACCAAAACTAAACACAGGAAATGATTGACAGCAGCCAAAAGGACAACTTCAGACCACCAACCAGATGGAACACCACCATCCAACCAAGAAACCAGACACAAAAACACAGGGCTCACAGAGACAGAGCCAGTAGAAAACACACACAAAGAGACAGAGACAATAGAAACACACAAAGAAAGAGACAGAGAACATAAAACACACACACAAAGACACAAAGTCAATAAAATTCATACACAGAAAGAGACAACAGAAAACACAAAAAGAGAGACAATAGAAAACATACACAGAAAGAGACAGAGTCAATAGAATACCCACACAGAGACAGAGCCAATAGAAAACATAGACAGAAAGAGACAGAGAACAGACAACACACTCACACAAAGAGACAGTCAATAGAAACACACACAGAAAGAGACAGAGCCAATAGAAAACACACACGGAGAGAGACATTCAATAAAATTCACACACAGAAAGAGATAACAGAAAACACACAGAAAGAGACAGACAATAGAAAACCCACACAGAGACAGAGCCAATAGAAAACATACATAGAAAGAGACAGAGAATAGAAAACACACACAAACACAGAGACAGTCAATAGAAACACACACACAAAGAGATAGAGCCAATAGAAAAACACACAGAGAAAGAGACAGAGCCAATAGAAAACACACACGGAAAGAGACAGAGTCAATAAAATTCACACACAGAGAGAGACAACAGAAAACATACACAGAAAGACACAGTCAATAGAAAACCCACATAGAGACAGAGCCAACAGAAAAACATACACAGAAAGAGATAGAGAATAGAAAACACATACACAGAAAGAGACAGTCAATAGAAAACCCACATAGAGACAGAGCCAATAGAAAACACACACAGAAAGAGATAGAGAATAGAAAACACACACACAGAAAGAGACAGAGACAATAGAAAACACACACAGAAAGAGACAGAGACAATAGAAAACACACACAGAAGGAGACACAGACAGTAGAAAACACACAGAAAGGGACAGACAATAGAAAACCCACACAGAGACAGAGCCAATAGAAAACATACATAGAAAGAGACAGAGAATAGAAAACACACACAAACACAAAGAGATGGTCAATAGAAAAACACACAGAGCCAATAGAAAACACACACGGAAAGAGACAGAGTCAATAAAATTCACACACAGAAAGAGAGACAACAGAAAACATACACAGAAAGACACAGTCAATAGAAAACCCACATAGAGACAGAGCCAACAGAAAAACATACACAGAAAGAGATAGAGAATAGAAAACACATACACAGAAAGACACAGTCAATAGAAAACCCACATAGAGACAGAGCCAATAGAAAAACATACACAGAAAGAGATAGATAATAGAAAACACATACACAGAAAGAGACACAGTCAATAGAAAACCCACATAGAGACAGAGCCAATAGAAAACACACACAGAAAGAGACAGAGAATAGAAAACACACACACAGAAAGAGACAGAGACAATAGAAAACACACACAGAAAGAGACAGAGACAATAGAAAACACACACAGAAGGAGACACAGACAGTAGAAAACACACAGAAAGGGACAGACAATAGAAAACAGAGAAAGAGACAGTCAATAGAAAACACACACAAAGAGACAGAGAAAATAGAAAACAAACACAGAAAGCGACAGTCAATAGAAAACACGCACAGAAAGAGACAGGCGATAGAAAACACACAAAGAGACAGAGCAAAGAGAAAACACACACAGAAAGCGACAGTCAGTAGAAAACACGCACAGAAAGAGACAGTCGATTGAAAACACAGACAGAGCCAATAGAAAACACACAGAAAGAGACAGAGACAATAGAAAACAAACACAGAAAGAGACAGTCGATAGAAAACACAGACAGAGCCAATAGAAAACACACAGAAAGAGACAGAGACAATAGAAAACACACAGAAAGGGACAGACAATAGAAAACAGAGAAAGAGACAGTCAATAGAAAACACACAGAAAGAGACAGAGACGATAGAAAACAAACACAGAAAGCGACAGTCAATAGAAAACACGCACAGAAAGAGACAGGCGATAGAAAACACACAAAGAGACAGAGCAAAGAGAAAACACACACAAAGAGACAGAGACAATAGAAAACAAACACAGAAAGAGACACTCGATAGAAAACACAGACAGAGCCAATAGAAAACACACAGAAAGAGACAGAGACAATAGAAAACAAACACAGAAAGAGACAGCCAATAGAAAACACACACAGAAAGAGACAGACAATAGAAAACACACAGAGAAAGAGACAGACAATAGAAAACACACAGAAAGAGACAGACAATAGAAAAAACACAGAAAGAGACAGACAATAGAAAACACACACAGAAAGAGACAGACAATAGAAAACACACACAGAAAGAGATAGAGACAATAGAAAACACACAGAAAGAGACAGAGTCAATAGAAATAAAAAGACGACGAATACAAACATGATAGAGCCTTTAAAAAACAGAAGGAAAGACAGACAGCCAAGAGAAAACACAAAGCCCAAGACTTAAGCTGAAGCAACAGAAGTGAAGACAACAGCTGCCTCTTCTGTCCTGTACAATGTTTCACCTTAAACACGAAACACTTTCAAAATATCTACGCACACAAAGCTAACACAACTCAACGCTGTGCCCGGGAAAGCATGTTGCCATCAACACCTAGAGAACTTTAAAAAGTTCTCTAGGTGCAGGGCAGGGTGACTTCATGCCGTTCAACTTGGACAGGGTAACTTGATGCTGCTCAATAATCCAGGACAGAAGATCCCAGAAGGTTGAATCAGTTGCTCTGGACACGACAGTTGCTGACACACACGTTTCATCACTCAACTAAAGCCTCTCTTCCACTACATGGTACCGGCTCGACTCGACTCGACTTGCAGAGTGTGGTTTTCCATCACCGGAACAGTACCCCTCAGTGTAGCTGGTCTGCACTGATTTTAGTTCCCACTCCAGTTATTTTGGAACCTCGACAAAGGTGGTACCAGAAAAGTGGTGACAGTTACCAGAATACCAGTACTTTCCAGAACACCAGCACTTTCCAGAATACCAGTACTTTCCAGTGATGGAAAACGAAAAGGTCAAGTTGAGCCGGTACCATGTAGTGGAAAAGAGGCGTAAGTGACCTCTTCAGTTTCAGCTGACTGCAGGTGTCCCCACCCTTATAAACAATACAGTGACTGCAGGTGTCCCCACCCTTATAAACAATACAATAATCCTGCTCACACTGGATTTCTGACCATTACCACCTACTCCCGCAATGTGCTTGTCCACTCCCGCAATGTGCTTGTCCACTCCCATAATGTGCGTGTCCACTCCCGCAATGTGCTTGTCCACTCCCGCAACGTGCTTGACCACTCCCATAATGTGCGTGTCCACTCCCGCAATGTGCGTGTCCACTCCCGCAACGTGCTTGACCACTCCCATAATGTGCGTGTCCACTCCCGCAATGTGCTTGTCCACTCCCGCAACGTGCTTGACCACTCCCATAATGTGCGTGTCCACTCCCGCAATGTGCGTGTCCACTCCCATAATGTGCGTGTCCACTCCCGCAATGTGCTTGTCCACTCCCGCAATGTGCTTGTCCACTCCCATAATGTGCTTGTCCACTCCCGCAATGTGCGTGTCCACTCCCGCAATGTGCGTGTCCACTCCCGTAATGTGCATGTCCACTCCCGCAATGTGCTTGTCCAATCCCATAATGTGCTTGTCCACTCCCGTAATATGCGTGTCCACTCCCGCAATGTGCATGTCCACTCCCAAAATGTGCTTGTCCACCCCGTAATGTGCGTGTCCACTCCAGCCATGTTCGTGTCCACTCCTGCAATGTGCTTGTCCATTCCTGTAATGTGGGTGTCCACTCCTGCAATGTGCTTGTCCACTCCCGCAAAGTGCGTGTCCACTCCCGTAATGTGCGTGTCCACTCCTGCAATGTGTTTGTCCACTCCCGCAATGTGCCTGTCCACTTCTGCAGTGTGCTTGTCCACTCCCGTAATATGCTTGTCCTTTCCCGTAATGTCGGTGTCCACTCCTGCAATGCACGTGTCCACTCCCGCAATGTGCATGTCCACTGCTGTGATGTGCGTGTCCACTCCCACAATGTGCTTGTCCACTCCTGCAATGTGCTTGTCCACTCCTGCAAAGTGCGTGTCCACTCCCGTAATGTGCGTGTCCACTCCTGCAATGTGTTTGTCCACTCCCGCAATGTGCCTGTCCACTTCTGCAGTGTACGTGTCCACTCCCGCAATGTGCATGTCCACTCCCGTAAAGTGCCTGTCCACTCCCGCAATGTGCGTGTTCACTCCCAGAATGATTCTGTCCACTCCCGCAATGTGCGTGTCCACTCCCACCCGCTCCACTCCGACACTGATGCATTAAACATATTGCACCATTAAACACACCTGAAAAATGAATCAACTGCTTTGCAACAAAGTTTTTTATTCAGCTGATAAAGAACGAAAAATGAATAAAAATCTCTCAGCTTTTAATAAACAACATCACAACTGTTAGGCTAAAGCCTACCAAATCATTTTTGCATGTATCATAATATTAGAAATGAGAAAACGAACAACAACAGCTTATTAGCCGTACAGCCAGATGCCTCAAGATCCAAAGGAGTTGAATCAAGTACAACTGGACTTGGTATATATCCGTGAAGACGTTTCGCCTCTCATCCAAGAGGCTTCCTCAGTTCGTGCCTTTCTGACTAGACCAAGCTAGTCTGACTGGCTGGTGATGAGACTCAGAATTTATCCTCTTGGAATCGTTGTCAGAGCTATTGATGTCCATGGCTCTGTGTCCCAATGTTTACCAACGCCCGTCGCTAACAGAGCCATAGATATGCGTGGCTCTTTTGTGTATCGATGTTATGGCCGCGCCTGTCGTTATCGGAGCCATAGATATGCGTGGCTCTCCTGTGCTCCGATGTCCAGCCGCACCCGTCGCCATCGGAGCTATTGATTTGCATTTGTTTAGCAGCGATGGTCGTTGGGGGTGTTAGTTTCGACTTCATTATTCAGTGGTCATGAGAGTGGTTGGAGCCGTTAGTGAGCGACTGTTGTTCTTGGAGGCTAGGCTTCTTGAGTCTCCTGGGTAGAGATGAAAGGATGGCATTGTAAGTGGGATATAGGTGGTGTCGCAGACCTTCTCCTCTGTTGAGGAATGGTTTTTCCAGTTTTGCATAGATGGCTTCCTTCACCCCTCTTTCAAACCATCTATCTTCTCTGTCCAAAATGTGTACGTTGCTGTCCTCAAAGGAGTGTGTCTTCTCCTTTAGGTGTAGATAAACTGCTGAGGCTTGTCCTGAGGAGTTTGGCCTTCTGTGTTGGGCCATCCGTTTGTGTAGTGGTTGTTTGGTTTCTCCTATGTACAGGTCAGTGCAATCCTCATTGCATTGTACAGCATACACCAGATTGCTTTTTTGGATGTGTGGTACACACATGTTGTTTGTTTTTCTTTCCCTTTATATCTGTCCAAGTGGGAGAGTACTGCTGGCGTCGTCTGTGGCTGCCGCTTCTCCCTCTCGTAGTGCCCCTTCCCATCCACCCCTGTATGTCTGTGTTATGTTCATCTGTTGTCTTGTTTCACTCCATTTATTGTAAAGCGACTTTGAGTACTAGAAAAGCGCTGTATAAGATTGATTTATTATTATTACTATTATAACATAAATTAACTAAACGAATGAAACTGATGAATCACCTGGCCTACTTCAGATTGCTGTGCAGGAAGAGGATGTTGCTGAGTGACTGCAGTCCGAGGCCTGTGCAGGAAGAGGATGTTGCTGAGTGACTGCAGTCCGAGGCCTGCGGAGGAAGAGGATGTTGCTGACCAACTGCAGTCCCAGGCCTGTGCGTAGGGCTGCACGATTATGGCCAAAATGATCATCACGATATTTTGATCGAAATTGAGATCATGACTTTTTAATCACAATTATTCATTGATTTTAGGGCCAAAATCTTTTCATTGAACTTTCACATTTAAATAAACAGCACTGCTTTAACTTCCATGTTGTGCTACATTCCTGCTTATTAATAAATCTTTGCATCAAAATAAGACAAGGTTCTTATTCACCTGAATTCAGTGCATCTCTTAGAAGCAAAATATGAATAAAATTGTACCCAAAATATAGGCTAACTAAAAATAAATGCGCTATCATATAATGCAACCAAATGAAAACAATTCAGGCCTATGCAGAAAAGGCAATAATATAATGCTTACACGTTTTTAGCAAGAAAGACCAGCCTGTCAACATTTTCTGGCTTGAGAGACGAGCAAAGGCAGGTCACTACATTTCCCCAGTGCTAAAGACCCTCTCTGAAGGGGAACTTGTGGCCGGAATGCACAAGTAGTTTATTGCCAGTTTTGAGAGTCATGGGAAGAGTCTCTGGTGTCCCTCCACCAGTCCAGCAGGTCCTTCTCACTGTTAAGGTTGCCTAGTTGTAGGTAAGACTGTAGCTCAGAGGCTATAGCTTGTTGTTCCTGGTGAGGTCTTGGTGTGGTTCCCTCAGCGGTCTTGAAGAAGCTCCCCAAGGTCTTCTTTTCCTTTTAAGTGGGTGTATCCTTAGCACTCGCAACGCAGGGATCAGTTTGGCCCATCTCCTTGAAAAGAGTATGGTAAATAAAATATGAATACCAAATTCAATCTAATGAAACATAATTAACATCCATATCCAGAAAGTAGATAACAGCACATTACAGCACTTGATTTCATAGCACATTTTAATCCACTTCATTTCATTCATTTATAATAAATTCTGTATCTGTATGTAATCACAATAATTACTATTACCATGCCTGCAGGCGAAGTCCTCGCCATCTCAGAAGTCAGTCTGGCTTGGATTACTGCAACACTGTCCCCACTGATATGTCTGAGCTTGAACTGTGGATCAAGAGCAGAGGCCATGTCAAGCAGCTCTTGTGTCAGAGGATCCTTGCATTTTTCATCCAGGTAAGCTCAGGATTTTGGTCTTGATGGTACATGTTAGCGCTGGATCATCATCCTTCACTTCCAGGATAGAGGAGCTGAAAGGTTGGAGGACTGGCTTTACAAAGGAAACACTGACATACTTTTCATTGGAAAGTGCATCAGTAAACTCAGTCAGAGGTTGGCGGGATTTGTTGATGGACTCCAGGACATGAGTGTCCTGCCATGTGGGGATGAGGTGTCGGGCCTTTCTGTCAGTGGACACGACATGAGCAATGGCCTTCTGCTGCTCCAGGACTCTCTCTATCATGGCCTGCCTCAATTCCCCACCTTGTGGGGGACTCCGTCTTCAGTGCCTGCTCTGGAAGCTTCAGGTCCCTTTATGCCTCTTCTAGCTCCTTTTTACGCCTCCAGCTGTAGCAGAAACTGCTCACCAGCTTTTTGCAAAGACCCACGGAACGGTCAATCAGAGGATCTGTCATTGCATTCTCTATAAAAGAACATGAGATATGCATATGTAAAATTAAAGCACAGAATAAAACCTTATCTGCTTCGATACACATTTGATAAACAATCCCCATCATATTATTAATATATTACTATTGTTATTAAAGTATTCACTCACATATTAACACAATCAGCATAGATTACATGCAATTAATCTTCACAGATTACACAAAATATTTCAATTAATTACATGCACCTTTTTTTTTTTAATATATCCTGCTACTCACCTATTGCTAGACGGAGCCTGTGGCCAAAGCACTGGAGCCTCATCTGTTCATTCAGAGAAGCTGCCTTCACAACGTTTGAGCCTTTGTCTGTTATAATGCAGACAAGTCTGTCCTCCTGCAGGCTCCAAGAGGCCATCACTGCCCTCAGTCCCTGGGCAACTGATTCTCCTGTGTGGTCTTGTGGGAAAAATGACGTTTGCAAGCATCAACTATTCATTTTAAAATCACCGTCGATGTAATAAATTGTCAGGCTCAAGTACAGCTCCAATGTTCTGCTTGATCATAGTTCAGTAGTAGTTGCACAGTACTCGACAGCTGTGACATCCCTGTCTATTTCCCCTTGGCATTTTGCATACTGCAGAGGTAATGCCACTTTGGAAAAATAATTGCATGAGAGGATCACATGTCTTTTGTCCAGTGTGTTGACCATTTTCCTGAAGCCTTCATTGCTCAGTGTTTATTGGATACATATCTTTGGCCAAATGGAATGCGGTTGCATTGGTTAGTTCAGTCTGTCTTTGGGAGCTGGGTGGATATGGTTATGCGCTGTACAGGGTTGTTGCTATGGATATCTGAGTTGATGTTGGACAAGGACGGGGATTCAGTGAGCTAATGTTAGCAACGTTACTCTTCTTGGCCTTCATGCATTCATTGTACTGCAGTTTGTGATGTTTTTTCAGGTGGTTGAAAAGATTAGTTGTGTTGCTTTGTGGCACACACACACAACTCTTTGCATATGACTTGTTCTTGGTTGTCATCAGTTGCCCTAAATCCGAAATATTTCCAAACAAGGGACGGTGATCCGTTTTGAGGGACTAGCTTTTCACCTTCTGCTCCAGACATTTGATATTCGTTTTGCCATTACTCGTCTACTCTGGACTGCAGCCGCAACAACCAGAACATTTTTGCACAGGCTGCCGCTGGGTTAGCACTTAAAGGGAACAGCTGTGATTGGTCAGGAAGTTAGTTTAGGAAGCACTTGATCTGATATGCAGTGGAGCGTTCCATGAGTGGAGCACGCATTTTAAACGTCAATATTGCAGTCGATCATTTTCATTTAACTGTGGGAAGCTAAAATCATGATCACGATTAATATTCGATTAATTGTGCTGCCCTACCCGTGCGTCTCTCTTCCAAGATGCACCTACAGACTCTAAATACCCTCTCTGATGGCACACTAGATGCATTGATACTCATGATGAAATGTGCCAGTTCTAAGAGTGCAGAGAAGGACTCTCTGTTGAACTTCCACCATTGAAGCACACTGTGTGGGGGTCTGGGTTGTCCGAGAGTCGGATGCTAAGCTTTTCCGTTAGTTCATCATTGACAGGTTTTGGTGCTGGAATCGCAGGACACATCGTCCTCCCAGTCTGTGAAATGGTCTGAGCTTTGCTTTTTGGCTGCTGGTGGCTCATCAGCACCTCGTGGACCATTTCCTTTGCACCTTTGGATTGGATTGTTTTAACACTTTTAAAAACTAATTTTTATAAAATGGCTTTTAATTAGAGTTTCTTTTGTTTCATGCTCTCATTCATTTATTTGTTCTTAAGGGTTTATTCATCATCTTTTATGTTTTTATTTCTTGACTGCATTGAACTTATTCTAATTTGTAAGTGTCTGTGAATCACTTTGCAAACTAGTTTTTGAAAAGTGCTATATGAATAAAGTTTATTCTTGTTATTTTATTAGTAGGCCTGGGCTTTTTCACAAATATAAATAGGCTAACAAGATCACTTTAAAATAAGGCTACAAACAAGACATACTACAACATAATATTCACAACAATAGCCTGTTTAAAGTATCCATATTACATACCTGCTATCACCTTGTCTCTTGCATCTGGGCCCAGCATCCGCAGCCATCGCATTTTAGGAATCAGGACTGTACATCATCATACTGTACATCATGTGGAGGGATTTTGCTGATGTGTCACTACTGCCCATCCATTCTTCCAGACGTGAGGCGCACACATTGGCGACTTCGGAGAGAAAGGGATGGAGGGATGCTGCTTGGCAGTGTTAAATGAGTCTGATGGACCACAGCAGCGCAAGCAATGCGCTGGAAGTGGAGTTGTTGGACTTAAGGTCATTAGTAGCATCCTTGAATACCTTGAGGAACGCAACAGCTGTTTTCTAAGTGTTTGCACTGATCTGCGCAGTTCTTTCCCACTGGTTATTGGTCACCAGTAACGTGGAGATGTCCTCATGCTGTTGCAGTATGCAGTCCAGCACATCACAATTTGAATTCCATCGGGTCTCAATGGATTGCTTGAAGGATTTCTTCAAGCTGTTCAGCAGACCTGAATGCTTGAGATATTTGACCAGTTTTTTGCATTGGTCAGTTCAGACAGCTCAGGTGTCTTGGCCAACATGTCTGGGGCAAATGCGCTTGACAGGGCAACGTTCAGGATGTGCGCATTGCAGTTGAGCCTGGTGTGTCCATGCAGGGCAGCAACTATGTTGGCTCAACGGTCAGTGACAAACAACACAGCCAACTAGCAGTGACGCATCTGTTCCAAACGCACAGTTTCCCAAACAGCAGGTTCCTGATGTTCTCTCCTGGTTTTGACACAATTTTCGAAGGGAGCCGCAAACACCACCCTTGAAACAAGACCGAAATTTTTTTTTGTGTAATGGATGGTGCTAGATATGAATGATGTTTTTTGTGGTAATCATCAGTCCATATATCTGTTGTGATGGCACATCCATGTTTCGATGATGGGCTTTATCTCCGTTGCCAGGACGCCTGCAGTGCCTGAGCTCTCCCCTCCACAATGTCTGGATACTGTGGTTGGGTGAGGCAAACAACTTTTACATCAAATTTGCCATATTTAGCGGCTACATTAACAACGTGATGAACTATGTCAACAAAGCCTTCCTGGCGACAAGTCATATGGCCGCATGTGTGTACAGCAAAGTGCGACACATTCTGGATTATATCTCGTTTAACATGTGCAGGGAGAAGAGCTTTATCTTTGAAAGACAGCTTACTCTGACCAGGAAGAATGGAGCAGGTACGTTACACCTCAACCCAGAGGTGCTGGACTTGTGCCCGTTGTACATCAACACTTTGCACATTTGTTACAGCTAACAAAGTCCAGTTCTTTTCCACCTTTGTCTGTCACAACTGAGACATTTTTCCAAACATCAGACTCCCTTGCTTTGTTTTTGTATTGTAAAAACCAACTTGGAGTTTCTTTTCAACTTCATGTGTTGACTCCATCTTTCTTGTTAGCGCTAAATTGCGGGACTCGCAGTTTATTTTTTGACCGCCCGCAGCAAAGTTAAAATCGCCCACTCCCACAAGATTTGCGTTGGGTCCTGTGGAACCCGTGGGATCCCAATCCCAATGCAGCCCTCGAATGTGTACTATTCACAGAGGATTGGGGAATAGTTGCAATCACAGCATTGTAAGATGGTGACAGATGTACTCTCACCCCCCCCCCCCTCGGTTCAGGGATGGTCATTCCCTCTTCACATAGATGGCCTCTTTGACTCACCGTTCAAACCAGTGTTCCTCCCTATCGAGGATGTGCACATTCTCATCCCTGAAAGAGTGGCGACTGGCCTGTAGATAATGTAGACTGGGGAGTCCTGGTCTGTAGATGGTGTAGACTGTGGATGCCTGGCCTGTAGATGGTGTAGACTGGAGAGTCCTGGCCTGTAGATGGTGTAGACTGTGAACTCCTGGTCTGACGTGTTAGCTGTCCTGTGTTGTGTCATCCTCTTGGCCAGCGTCTGTTTGGTTTCCCCAACATACAAGTCATGGCAATCCTCCTGGCACTTAACAGTGTACACTATATTGCTCTGTTTGTGCCAAGGGACCTGATCCTTAGGGTGGACCAACTTCTGGAGCGGCGTGTTTTGTGGTTTGAAAGCAACGAAAGGAACAACCACCCCTGAATTGAGGGGGGGGCCTAAGAATACATCTGTTGCCATCTTGATAATGTGATTGCAACTGTTCCCCAATCCTCTGTGAATAGTACACATGGCCATTGAAACTCTAATTACGGGTCACAGCAATTTGCATATTCCACTTCAGGTGTGGGAAGATGGTGGCACAAATTCACATTTGCAGTGGCCTCACACAGTACCGGCGTGGGAAGATGGTGGCGCGAACTTACGTTTGCAGCAGCCTCACCCAGTACCGTCCATGCAGTGTCTTTGTCCATATCTGTGTCTCAGTTTGTGTCTTCAGTTGATGGCTGGGTGGGCTGGCGCTGGATCGGTTGGGAGAGCTTGGTCTGCTTTGTCCTGTGGGCCCAGGGACCACGACCCTGTCTGGAGCTGCGCCCGAAGAGGAAACACCGAGGGCGGTCTGTCTGACAGGACGCGGAAGCGGGGCAGGCTAAGCTAACTGTGAGCCCATGCAGACTGGTAGTTCCGATAACACCGAGGGCGGTCTGGCGGTGGCTTCACCTAGTGTTGACTTTGTTTTTGGAGTCGTCATGTGGAGTGCAGGGAGGTGTGTTGAAGGTGTCTGGCTGAAAGAGCTGGCGTTGGATCGACTGAGTGAGCCTGGTCTGCTGCGTCCGGTGGGCCCAGGGACCACGGCCCTGCCTGGAGGTCTGATAGGATGCGGAAGCAGGGCAGGCTAAGCTAACTAGCAGCCCATACAGACCGCCAGTTCCAACATCCATCCTGGCGTTTGATCTCTTGCACAGGTTTTTTTTTTTTTTGACAAGTTGGATATAATATGTGTTTTTTTTGTAGTTTGGATATATGTGTTCTTGTAGTTTGGATGTGTTTTTGTCTTTGTGTTGCGCTGCTGTGTCATTTCATTTCACATAGGCAGGTGCATGGAATGAAATGACAAAAATGTTCCTGATTCTTGATTCCATTTGAAACTGGTTGTTGGTTTGGGTCGTTATGCCACTGTGTTGTTTATAAGGGTGGGGGTACCTGCAGTCACTGTATTGTTTATAAGGGTGAGGGTACCTGCAGTCACTGTATTGTTTATAAGGGTGGGGGTACCTGCAGTCATTGTATTGTTTATAAGGGTGGGGGTACCTGCAGACACTGTATTGTTTATAAGGGTGGGGGTACCTGCAGCCACTGTATTGTTTATAAGGGTGGGGGTACCTGCAGTCACTGCATTGTTTATAAGGGTGGGGACACCTGCAGTCAGGTGAGACTAAAGAGGCCACTTAGATGATGATGAAACGTTTCTCTCGGTAAACGTTGTGTCCAGATGAACTGATTCAACCTTCTGTGGTTTTCTCACCTGGGTCACTGAGCATGTATACAGACGAAATGAATACTACCAAGAACAATCAACCTGGTCAAACTGGCCTAATATGGACATGAAATGCAATAAAAGCAATAAAAAGTAAGAATCTGCTAGATAAAGAAAACATCTGTACTTGTTCTTTTCAGCAGTTTTCTTCAGCTTTTAGTTATCTTCTGTATGATGATGTTTTAGCACACAAATATCACACGACACACCTGGCTGCTCCATGGCAAAAATGATTCAGACCCCTTCAACCAACAAATCGCTGTTGTGCGATGCTTTTCACATACAAGCACGGCAACTGACTGAAAGCTTGGTTTGGTAATTCAGAGTAGAAAACAAACAAGTTTTGGACTTTATACCTTTTGGATCACTACCCAGTCTAACTGAAGTACAAAAACATCTCAAATATTATAGATGGATAGATTAGACTTTAGATAGACTGGATTATCGCCATGCAACAGTGTTGTGGTAACTGTTTTGGTACAGTGCACAAGTGGGCATCCTTAGTGGGGAGAGCAGTGTAGCATCTGTTTACGTGCATGTTGACTACCTTGGTGTCAGTGGACTGAGAGCAGTGGGTCCTCCCAGCAAATTCCGCCCACTTTTGGGTTTGTTCTGTTTGGCCAATAGGGAGCCAGCTGATCCCATAGTCACCGTATTGGCAAGTATAGAGCTGTTGTCTGAGGAGATGAGGGAGGAGTCAATGTAGGAAACTGATGAATCAGATGTCAGCTTTCCATTGGATGACTCTAGATTCAAACGATTTAACTCCTAAAAGACAAACATAAAAATAAACACAAATTAATCAGATTTCCAGTTACCAGTGACATTTAAATCTGATACCACAAGATTAAGGGATTAAGATTAAAGGGTTAAAACACAGTGAAACACCTTCACCCTCTCTCTCAATGGGGTACCAGTGGAGAGGTCGAGCAGCTTCAGGTATCTCGGTGTTCACATACTGAGGATCTAACATGGACACTTACTGAAAACAGACACTGAACACAGACGTGAGGCAGCATCTTTATCACCTCAGGCAACAGAAGAAGCTCAGTGTCTCCCAATAGATCCAGAAAACCAGTGACGTAAATAAGTAAACGTCCTGCGTCTCAAACGCATGAAAATCTGAAAGGATGCAGTAAAAACTATCGATGCATCCAGGGGATGCACCGCACCCTAGTTTTCCCCTGACAATGCTACATTACGAACAACAAATCAGTAGTGACATCACAGGAAGAAACCGTGACAGCGGTTACCATTTTCTAACCGTCTGCACACCTGACTTGTGCAGATGAGATACTGTGTTCGATGATCACAACTTGTGCAGACAAGATACTGTGTTCGAAGATCATGACTTATGCAGACGAGATACTGTGTTCGATGATCACGACTTGTGCAGACGAGATACTATGTTCGATGATCATGACTTGCTGACTGAAGAGGTCACTTAAGATGATGATGAAACGTTTCTCTCAATAAACGTTGTGTCCAGATGAACTGACTCATGTTTCTTTGATTTCTTACCTGGATTATTGAGCATGCATCAAGACATGAAAGCAAAAGAGTTGCAGTGTTAGCCTACAGCAAGTATTAGAGCTCATCCATCTTATTGCCCAAGGACCTCACGTTCCCCATGATGACAGCTGGAACGGAAAGTCTATATTTATTTTTCTTGGCCCTCCGTTAAGCTCCAGCTCCTTTGGGATTTCAGGCCTTGCTCCAGGCAGTAGAACTGGTTTACTCACGCGATCAGCTGGTAGCATGAGTAAACCATCCCCTCACTCCTCTCTACATGGCTCTCCGTTACAGAGTGTAGAAAGTAACAGAACCACGAGAAAATTGCAAAATAAAAAGTAGTCATCGCCGTTCAGTAACTGAAACAAAACAGTCAAAAAAGCACGCACAAACAAGTAACAAAATAACCAAAAATCCAAACATACAACGGGAGCTGCTGCAACATACTGCTTGCTACCTAGCACGGCGCCATCTTAAAGAGACTGATGTGTGGTGCAGTGCCTAAAACTGAGCAATGTTATCAAGCCTCCACAAATACCATGCATTTCAGCATCGCCCCCCTGCACCTGCCCACAGCCTTGGGGGGAGAAGAAGAGAGAGAGAGAGAGAGAGAAAACATGCTTCCAACATGTGTTGCACAGCTTGTGGGCCTGCCTGCTCACTCAAACTTCTCACTTACAGTGTGTTTGGGTTACATGTTGCCATGTCCTGAGGGTGGTGTTACCAAAGTTGCCTTAAACGATATTTTCCATGTAAATCGTGAATCAAATGACTCCCTGTAATGCAAAAGAATTGTTTTTACAGCAGATCGTACTGAGAATCACCATCGGGCAGTCCACAGTTTTTCTTAACCAGAGACGATAACTCATTGTTTACATTATTCTCTAGAAGAAGCCCTCCCCCCCGCCATTCCTCACTATAAAACGGTAAACAAGCCACTTTTGCAACTGAGAAGGTGAGAATACAGTGTGCTTTGTTTGTTTCATCTGATTGTCTGCTGACATGTGTTCAACAAATCGACATGTAACTAGGAAGTTCTTTTAAAGATTGGGTTGTTGTGTGAGGAACTGGTTTTCATCAGGAACTATCGCAATGAACACATCCCGAAGGAGATCACTCGTCCAGCTGGAACTCACTGGATTACCATACCGGATGAAAGATGCAGGAGGGGGCGTAGAGACAGGAGGCAGAAGTGGGGATGCCGGGCTGGGATACAAACCAGGCTAAAAGACAGCCCCCCACAACCCTGCTCTGCCCAGCATGTTTCTCACAAACGCCAGATTGCTCACTAACAAAATAGAAGAACTGCTGCTGATCATTGCGGCACAAAGATCTGTGAAAAACTCCTCAATCATGGTTAATAGCCAAGACCTGGCTTCATACGGGGATCCCTGACAAAGCTATTTTGCTAGCAGGCCGCACAGGAACAGAGACTCCGGTAAGAGCAGAGGGGCAGGGTTATGAATCTACTCTCATAATAAGTGGTGTACAAATGCTACCGTCATTGACAGACACTGTTCGCCAGACTTGGAGTACATGACATTAAGATGCTGACCCTTTCATCTGCCATGGGAGTTCACTGTTGTAATTGTTATGGCTGCGTACATCCCACCAAGCACTAACACCAAGACAGCTTTGGACATACTGCCAGCAGCCATTAATAAACTACAGACCGCTCATCCTGATGGGATTTTTGCTGTGGCTGGAGACTTTAACCAAGGTAGCTTGAACTGTCCTTCCTAAATTTTACCAACATGTGACATGTCCTACGAGAGGTGAAAACACATTGGACCATGCTTACAGTAACTTCAGAAACGGATATAAGGTCTCCACACTCCCTCACTTAGGCCAGTCTGACCAGCTCTCTCTCTTTCTCACTCCGGCAAACAGACCTCTCATCAGCTAAAAAGGCCTTCTGTGAGAACCATAAAGACTCTGCCTGAGGGGGCTTCCACTCAACTTCAGGACTGCTTTGAGCATACTCACTGGGATTTATTTGCACAACAAGACATAGAAGACTATACATCCACTGTCCTGTTTTACATACAAAGCTGTATTGATACTGACTGTTGATAAACATATCCGATGCTTTCCAAACAATAAACCATGAATGACAAGGGATGCGAAGCTGCTGCTGAGGGACCTCGAAACAGCCTACAGGTCTGGCAATGCTTAACTATACAGTGTTGCCAGGTCCAACCTGAAGAGAGCCATCAAGGAGGCCAAAGCAGCTTACAGGCAGAAAATTTAAGAACATTTCAGCGAGGGCAACCCCCAACGTGTATGACAAGGCATTCAGCACTTCACAAACTACAAAGGCAGCAAAGACACAACCAACACCAGCAGCAGCGACTCACTAACTGAGGAACTCAACCACCTCTTCGTCCGTTTTGAGGTGAATGAGGTGTATGAGGCCGAGACTGAGACTGCGCTGATACCAACCAGAAACTGCCTGGCACTTCACGTGAGCACAGATGATGTCATGACAGTGCTCCGCAGTGTCAATCCCAGGAAGGCTGCCGGCCCAGACGGCATTCCAGGGAGGGCACTCAGATAATGTGCAGATCAGCTGGTGGAGGTTTTCAGTGACATCTTTAACCTCTCCTTGTCATTATGTAATGTTCCCAAATGCTTTAAGTCTGCCACTATTGTGCCTGTCCCTAAGAAAACACCTATCAGCAGTCTTAATGACTACAGACCTGTGGCACTCACCTCCACTGTAATTAATTGTTTGAGAGGCTGGTCCTTAAACACATTAAATCCATACTCCCACCCACTCTGGACCAACACCAATTTGTCTACAGAGCCAACAGGTCAACAGAGGACACCACTAGCACAGCTCTCCATACTGCATTGACATATCTGGAGCACTCGGGAACATATGTGAAGATGTTGTTCGTAGACTTTAGCTCTGCATTCAACACAATAATCCCCAGCAGAATGGTGATCAAGCTGCTCGAGCTGGGTGTCAGCCAGTCCACATGCAGATGGATAAGACTTTTTTTTAACAAATCGTCCACAGGCTGGGGGGACACCTCTCATTGACCCTGACAGTCAGCACTGGAGCTCCACAGGGCTGGGTGCTGAGTCCCCTTCTCTATTCACTTTACACATATGACTGCACACCAACCCACAGTACAAATACCATAATAAAATGTGCAGAGGACATTAGTGTGGTGGGAAAATACAGAATGGCAATGAGTCTGCCTATAGGGTTGAGGTCCACAAACCATCAGTATGGTGGCTTCAGTAACAACTTGGCACTCAACACCTCCGAAACAAAGGAAGTCATCATCAACTTTAGGAAACAGGAAGAGGAACCTCCTCCCTTATACATTGGCAGAGACATGGTGGAGAGGGTGACCAGCTTCAAATTCACTGGCACACACATCTCCCAGGACCTCACATGGACTGTCAATACAAGTTCCCTAGTGAAGAAGGTGATGCTGAGGAGAGCTAATTTGTCCCAGCCGCTGCTGGTGTCCTTCTATCACTGCTCCATGGAAAGCATGTTCACTTATGGTATCTTAGTGGGGTGTGCCAGCTGCACTGTGGCTGATAGAAAGCTCTGCAGAGAGTGATGAAGTCAGCTCAGAAAACCATTGGCACACAGCTACCTTCACTTGAGGACATAGTATACAGATCCCGCTGCCTACGTCGGACCACAGACATAATCAAGGACTCACCTCACCCAGGCAACCACTTTTTCCACTCTGCTGCCCTCTGGGAGGCGCTATAGTTCTTTCAAGACCCGTACTTCCAGACTTTTGAACAGTTTCTACCCAAGTGCCATTAAAGAACTGAACTCTGTTAACCAGCTCTAAAGTAACACCTGTACATCTTGGCATGTTCACTAAAACATGCTGACTCGGGTTAGTGCAATACACAGACTGACTATTTATCTCATGTAATAGATATTACGCTTGTTTTTACACTTATGCATACATTATCTATGTTGACTGTGCTGCAAATGTGTGTCTACTTCTTTTTGTCTAATTGTACATTTACTTTTTTTATTTTCTTATTTACTGTTTGTACCACTTGCACTTAATTTTGTTGTGCAGAAAAAAAAGGCATTCATTCATCTGCAGTACAAGTTATCCTTTCACATCGCAGGGAGTCATTTGATTCATGTCTGATTCTGAAAATATCGCTTTATGCATCATTAAGTGTACGTTTAATTCACATACCAGTGTGTCCTGAGGGGTCTCCATCAGGGCAGTGTCTAGGCGGTGGGAGGGGTTTTGGGCGGGGCTAACAGGAGGAGGAGGTGGGGCCACAGAGAAGTTGTGAAGTGAAGACAGTCTAAAGACCTGATCAGGGTCTGGCTTCTCCCCTAAGAACAGAATACATATATAAAGAGGTTAAAGAAATCTACATTTCTGATTTCTGGTTTGGGGGAATGGGGGTGGAAGAATATGTGCAACACAAAAATTTGTGACAATGGACTTTAAAAGGGCTTTCTCTTCTTTACTGCTATAACATATAATGAATTTAGAGTTATGTTGACTATTCAGCTAGTGCAACAACAACTATAAAAGAATTTAACTGCATCAAAACAGTATGCACTTTCCGCTTGCTGCCATAACACAATTTATTTCAACATACAGTACAAAAATATGCACATATTTTTAGTTTATGACACCAAGTGCCGAGCATTTGTCCATCCCCATCCTTTTCATCCAACCAAAGCCCACCAGCATTTATTCTTGTCACCACGGTCTGTGATGCTTGTGTCTTCACTACTCAACAGCTTTCACTTAATTACATTCCATTTCTAGCTGAGACTACAAATCATGTGCGCAAAGGAAAGCATTCTACGTGGAAACGCACAGATAGTAGCTTGCTAATCCAATAGCACACTACCCTGCTCACGTTTCAATGATCATTTTGATGTTACCCACTCCATGCTGAAGGTGATGGGTTACAACACATGAAAAAAAAATACATTGAGTGGTCGCCATTTAATAAAAAGTGATTGAAAATGAGAAATCTAAAACCCACGAACGCCAGAATTCTAGAATGGTTACAATAGTACAGTTTCATTCAGTAGACGCTTTTATCCAAAGTGACGTACATCTGAGAGTTAATACAACACAAGCAAGGACCTAGTCAGGAGGTGACAACACAAGTAAGAGCCAAAAAACTAGGTTCAAGTCTGATAGGACATGGGTGTCAACATGCAGTGCACAAAGGCAATGCACAGGGTGCATAGAAGTGATTTTTAAAAAAAATATATATTAATACCATCAGGTGTGGAGGTGTTCGAGAAAGAGCTGGGTCTTCAACTTCTTCTTAAAGATGGAATGGGACCCAGCTGATCGAACAGAGTTTGGTAACTCATTCCACCACCGGAGAACTACAGAAGAGAAGAGTCTAGCTAGTGACTTAGGGCCCTGTTGTGGTGGAAGTGCCAGGCACCTTTCACTGGCAGAGCGTAGTGAGCGGGACTGAGTGTAGACCTGAATGAGGGAGTTCGGGTAGGGACTGAGTGTAGACCTGAATGAGGGAGTTCAGGTAAGGACTGAGTGTAGACCTGAATGAGGGGGTTCAGGTAGGCGAGAGCCGTTTTAGTTGCCGTTTTGTAAGAGAGTACCAAGGTTCTGAATTTGATGCTGGCAGCAGCTGGGAGCTAGTGGAGGGATATGAACAGCGGGGTGACATGTGGTGTTTTGGGTTGGTTGAAGACCAGACGCGCCACCGCGCTCTGGATCATTTGCTGAGGTTTGAAAGTGCATGCAGGCAGACCTGCCAGTAAGGAGTTGCAGTAGTCAATGCGTGATATTACAAGTCTGTACCAGGAGTTGTGCTGCATGCTCAGACAGGTAGGGTCTGATTTTCCTGATGTTGCAGAGGGAACATCGGCACAACTGAGCAACTGAGGCCACGTGAACCTTAAAGGGTTAGTTGGTCATCAATCATGGTGTAGGGCTGGGCGGTATGTAAATCTTTTCCTATCGCCACCATCAGCCCATCAATCAGTGATGGCTGAAACACACCCCAAGCCCCAGCCATTTTCAGTGAATGTAATTAAATCAAATCAATTTTATTTGTATAGCCCAATATCACAAATTACAAATTTGCCTCAGTGGGTTTAACAGCAACACAAAATCCTGTCCTTGGACCCTCTCATCGGATAAGGAAAAACTCCCTAAAAAACCCTTTAACATGGAGAAAAAATAGGAAGAAACCTCAGGGAGAGCAACAGAGGAGGGATCTCTCTCCCAAGACGGACAGCGTGCAATGGATGTTGTGTTCACTATTCACAATTATAGAAGAGTTCATTGTGAAAAAAGAATACAAAATCCCCTATTTGGGATTTTGGTTTTAAACCAGACGCAAACAGCAAGCCAAAGGACCTATATGCATCTTTGCAAATGAGTAGTGCCAGCAAAAGATTCTAATACTACCAATTTGCATGAGCATTAATATGAAAAATCTTTTTTTTAATAGTTTTTCCATTACATAAAGACACACCAAAGAAAACAAATGCAATGCAGCTGGCAGCAGGCAAAGGTGGGACCGGGACGTGTCAACTTCTGGCATCGCAGATTGGGCCTTAGGACTTGAAATGTCACCTCTCTGGCAGGGAAGGAGCCTGAGCTGGTACAGGAGTGGTACCAATTGATATAGTTGGGCTCACCTCCACACATAGCAGGGGCTCTGGTACCAAACTCCTGGAGAGAGGCTGGACTCAAAGACACACCAAAGAAAACAAAATATACACAAAAAAACAAAAAAAATAAAAAGATCTGGATTGCACCATTTCCACAAAGCCTATATACTTCTGTGACATTCAGTGTATCATTTTTTTATCTACCCCTCCGAGAATTGTCACCTTAACGCGATGGAGGGGTTTGGGTTTCCCAGTGATCCTGGGAGCTGTTGTTGGGGGTAATAGCTCCTGGTAGTGTCTCCCAAGGCAAATTGGTCCCAGAGGAGGGGCCAGACTAAGAGTGATTCCCAAAAAACCTGATGAATTCACAAAAGCAGAGCCACAGCACCTCGCCCAGAAAAGGGAAACTGGGGCAACCTCCTAGAGCCGAACCTGGGAAGGGAGCTCGCCAGTAAGCATCTGGTGGTCAAGCCTTGGCCCATGCAGCCCAGTCGGGCTGAGCCCGAAAAAACAACATTGAGCCAGCACCCCGTGGAAACCAACACCCGCAGGGATGAGCATTGGGGTAGGGTGCAATGCAGGCCGGGCGGCAGGCAAAGGCGGGGACTGGGGCATGCAGACTTCCAGCATCGCAGACTGGTCTTCAGGATGTGGAATGTCACCTCTCTGGCAGGGAAGGAGCCTGAGCTGGTGCGGGAGGTGGAGCGGTACCAACCAGATATAGTTTGGCTCACCTCCACACATAACATGGGCTCTGGTACCAAATTCCTGGAGAGGGGCTGAACTCTTTACTTTTCCGGAGTTGGACAAGGTGACAGGTGCCGGGCGGGTGTGGGGATACTCACAAGTCCCTTGTTGAGCACCGCTGTATTGGAGGCCAGAAGGGCTGCGGCATCATCAGTCACGGAAGCAAAAACTCAGGTGTGGGAAGAGTTCGGCGAGGCTATGGAGGAGGACTTTCAGTTGGCCTCAAGGAAGTTCTGGCAAACTCATGAAGGGGAACCATGGCTTTACTCAGGCTGTGTTCAGCCGGAGAGAGGAACTGCTGACCCAGACTGGGGATGTTGTCAGGCGGTGGAAAGAACACTTTGAGGAGCTCCCGACCCCAGCGAACACATCCTCAGTGGAAGAGGTAGAGTCTGAAGAGTCAGTGGAAGCCCCACCCATATCCCTGGCAGGGGTCTCTGAGGTCGTTAAGAAGTTCCTCGGTGGCAAGGCGCCGGGTGTGGATGAGATTCGCCCTGAGATGCTGTAGGCTCTGCAGTTTGTTCGGCTGTCTTGGCTGACACACCTCTTCCATGTCACGTGGAGGTCAGGGACAGTACCTGTGGAGTGGTAGACTGGGCTGGTGGTCCCCATATTTAAGAAAGGGGACTGGAGGGTGTGCTCCAATTATCGGGGCATCCCACTGCTCAGCCTCCCTGGGAAAGTCTACTCTTGGGTGCTGGAAATGAGGCTCTGACCGACTGTCGAACCTCGGATCCAGGAAGAACAATGCGGATTCCATCCTGGCCGTGGAACAACGGACCAACTCTTTACCCTTGCGGAAGTGCTGAGGGGGACATGGGAGTTTGACCAGCCAATATACATGTGTTTTGTGGAGTTGGAGAAGGCTCACGACCATGTACCCCGGGGCACTCTGTCGGGGGTACAGGGTACCCGGGCAGTTGCAACAACCCATCCGGTCCTTATATAACCAAAGAGAGAGCTGTGTCTGCATTCTCTGCACAAAGTCAAACACGGTTTCGGTGGGTGTCAGACTCCGTCAAGGTTGTCCTTTGTCTCCGATTTTGTTTGTGATATTCATGGACAGGATCTGAAAGCACAGCCAAGGTGAGGAGTGAGTCCATTTTGGGAACCTCAGAATTGCATCTCTGCTCTTTACAGATGATGTGGTTTTGTTAGCTTCATCAGAACGTGACCTCCAGCGCGCACTGGGGCGGTTTACAACTGAGTGTGAAATGGCCGGGATGAGAGTCAGCACCTCCAAGTCTGAGGCCATGGTTCTCTACCGGAAAATGGTGGATTTCTCCCTCCGGGTTGGGAATGACTTGTTGCCTCAAGTGAAGGAGTTCAAGTATCCCGGGGTCTTGTTCATGAGTGAGTGTAGGATGGAGCGGGAGATTGACAGGCGGATTGGTGCAGCATCACCAGTAATGTGGCCGTTGTACAGGACCGTTGTGGTGAACAGGGAGCTGAGCCGGAAGGCAAAGCTCTCAATTTACCAGTCAATCTTTGTTCCAACCCTCACCTCTGGTCATTTGCTTTGGGTAGTGACCGAAAGGTTGAGATCGCTGATACAAGCGGCTGAAATGAGTTTCCTCCATAGGGTGTCTCAGCTCAGCATTGGAGATAGGGTGAGTAGCTCGGACATCCGGAGGGAGCTCCGACTAGAGCTGCTGCTCCTTCACTTCGAAAGGAGCCAGTTGAGGTGGTTCGGGCATCTGATTAGGATCCCTCCTGGGCGCCTTCCCTTGGAGGGTTTCTGGGCATGACCAACTGGGAGGAGACCCTGGGGTAGACCCAGAACTCGCTGGAGGGACTACATGTCCAATTTGGCTTGGGAACACCTTGGGATCCCCCAAGAGGAGCTGGAGGGCGGCGCTAGGGAGAGGGACATCTGGAGTGCCCTACTTAGCTTGCTGCCACGTGACCTGACCCCGGAGAAGCGGCTGATGATGAGATGAGATTTATTTATCTAGTCACTGACATGTAAAAATCGTCCATTTCTCCCATTTTTCTCGACATTGTCCCTCTTGAGTTCTTATCCTGTGAGTTAACAGTTCCATATCATAGTATACTGCATTCACTATTTTCAGCCATGAACCACCATGTTGGTGGTTCTGCTCTGTACCATCATTTCGTAACGGCCATTTTACAAGCTGCCAACAAGATTCTATCCTTTATTACTGTTCATAATGCTGTTATACCACTTGGAATCCATTGTTTGGACCTTTGGTCAAGAATACGATGTCTGTCATAGGCTATCCATCAAAGTAATCTTGAGGTCTTTCTCTAATCTCGTTTTGACGCGTCTTGTCTTGATGCATGTTGAAGGCACAGCGCTTTCGGTTTTTATTTTTCAAAGCCATCCAGCATTTCGAATTTCGCCACAAGAGGACACTGTTACGTAACCTCACATGAACAGGAACAATTTTTGGATCCGTGGAAACATAAAATCCGGGTGAAAATCAGTTTAAACCAATCTGCTCCTTTAAAAAAAATCTGGGTATTTTTTGGTGAAAATTGGTAAAAACCGAAAACGCTGAGCTTTGTGCATGCTCAATAATCCAGGTAAGAAAATCAAAGAAGATTGAATCAGTTCATCTGGCTACAACATTTATTTATTTATTAATTTTTTTGGGAGGGGGGGTTCTCCCTTTTTCTCCCCAATTGTATTTGGCCAATTACCCCACTACTCCGAACTGTCCTGGTTGCTGCTCCACCCCCTTTACTGATCTGGGGATGGCTGCAGACTACTACACGTCTCATCCAATACATGTGGAGCCACCAGCTGCTTCTTTTCACCTGACAGTGTGGAGTTTCGCCAGGAGAACGTAGTGCGTGGGAGGATTAGGTCATTCCCCCCAGTTTCCCGTCCCCCCCGAACAGGCGCCCCGACCGACTAGAGGAGGCGCTAGTGCAGCGACCAGGACACATACCCACATCCGACTTCCCATGCGCAAATGCGGCCAATTCACCCTTCGCTAAGGGCTGCCCCCCTTAGTTACTGTTGCTTAGTCCATCAAGCTGTAACATTATTTTACGGTTAATAAAAGTAATTACTTACCTTGGAGCAGACAAAGCTGTGCTTGTTGATCTTTGAGGGGATCAACTGGATTTGAGGACATCCACATAGCTTTATCCACAGCCTACACTTTTCAGGGTTTGACTTAGGTTTTGGAAAGGGAGAAAACCGTACATCTCCTTCCAACCTCTCCAGATAACAAGTGTCACTGTTACAAGTGCCCCAGGCACTTTAACCATACCTAGCTGAAAGTCCACAAAACCAGCTTGAAAATGAAGAAAATCTGAAACTTTTGCAACAGAGTCAACGGAGTGCCGCCAGGAAAGTGTCCGACCTCTGTCGGAGCCTGTCCCATGCTGCGCTGTGACTGGCCAGTCTGTGTTTTGGGGGCGTTGCTTAGCGAAGGGTGAATTGTGTCTGTAGGGTCACCCAACCAAGCCGGAGGTAACACGGGCATTCAATCCAGCGACCCCCGTGTTGGTAGGCAATGGAATAGACCGCCACACTACCCAGACACCCCAATACAACGTTTATTGAGAGATACGTTTCATCACTCAATTAAGTGATCTCTTCAGTCTAAACTGACTGCAGGTACCCCACCCTTATAAACAATACAGTGACTGCAGGTACCCCCACCCTTATAAACAATACAGTGACTGCAGGTGTCCCCACCCTTATAAACAATACAGTGACTGAAGGTGTCGTCACCCTTATAAACAATACAGTGATTACAGGTGTCCCCACCCTTATAAACAATACAGTGACTGCAGGTATCCCCACCCTTATAAACAATACAGTGACTGCAGATGTCCCCACCCTTATAAACAATACAGTGGCATACTGACCCAAACCAATGACCAGTTTCATATGCAAATATGGGTGCGACCATTAACTAGAGTTTCAATGGCCATGTGTACTATTCACAGAGGAATGCTGGTTTGAACGGGGAGTCAAAGAGGCCATCTATGTTGAGAGAACCACCATCCCTGAACTGGGGGGTGGGGGTGGGAGGCTAAGAGTACATCTGTCACCATCTTGCAATGCTGTGATTGCAACTATTCCCCAGTCCTCCATGAATAGTACACAGGAACACTGTAACTCTAGTTAATGGTCACAACCATATTTGCATATGAAACTGGTCATTGGTTTGAGTCGTTATGCCACTGTATTGTTTATAAGGGTGGGGGTACCTGCAGTCACTGTATTGTTTATAAGGGTGGGGACACCTGCAGTCACTGTATCATTTATAAGGGTGGGGACACCTGCAGTCAGTTGTACTGTATTGTTTAAAAAGGTGGGTGTACCTGCAGTCAGGTGAGACTGAAGAAGTCACTTAGTTGAGTAATGAAGTGTATCTGTCAATAAACATTGTGTCCAGATGAACTGATCAACCTTCTTTGACATGCATAGAGACAGTTTTTGGTCTAGTTTTCAAATATGATTTAGAAAGAAGAAAAAGAAGAAAGAGAGCCACTTTATTTGACATTGTATTCTGAAAATGAATTATTTTTCTGCATTTAATCCATCCTATGTATAGGAGAATAGAATAGAATACTTTGTCATTTGTACATACATACACTGAATTTCACTCTCTGCATTTAAGCCGTCCTAGCTGCTTAGCTAGGTGCAGCGGGCAGCTGCCGTACAGCACGCTGGGACCAACTCCAGTTATTTCTTGCTATTGCCTTGGTCAGGGACAAAGACAGGAGTATTAACCCTAACATGCATGTCTTTCTGATGGTGGAAAGAAACCGCAGCACCCGGAGGAAACCCACACAAACATGGAGAGAACATGCAAACTCCACACAGAAAGGACCTGGGATGGCCCGGGGTTCGAACCCAGCACCTTCTTGCTGTGAGGCAGTAGTGCTAACCACTGGGCCACCAGTGAATTTATGAATTGATGATGCTTTTCAGCAGCAATCGACTGGACAGTAACCAATAAAGATGGGTTATTTGTCATTTAGTCAGTAGCCTGTTTGGAGAAGGACTTGTCAGAAATCAGAGCAACAGAATGTGCTTATGGCCCAACTACAACTGCAAGTTCCTATTCTGGCATGCTTTGACTTGCGCTTTCCAAGTTATTGAGTTGAATTCTCAAGGAAGCAGACTATCAAATCAGCAAAACACAAGGACAAAGATCGTGCAAAAAAAAAAATCAAAAACAATCGCCGATTAACGATATATTGGTCCAATCGTCCAACCCTAGTATGGTGCCTACACACTTTAAGCCAGGTCATGTAATATATACGCACTAATGAACTAACTACCCATCTATCTATGTATTGTAATGCTATTAAACAAGTGCATGTCTTATTGTTTAGCTCAGTTATTTATATATGTTTAACAGTACCACTGACCCTGTGGACTCACAAAGGCATCACAAAAGACATGAATTCACGTCCTATCTGTGTGCTGTGTCTTACCTAGGTGACAGAGGTTTTGGAAAGGCGACCAGAGAAAGGGGTTGAGAGTTAAACTCCTCTGATAACACTCTGACCCTTTGGCAACACGATCTGTCTTACTGTTAACAGATAAAGAGAGAGACAGGTACACAGAGAGAGAAACATGGTAACAAAATACTATTAAGTCATTATCATTATCATCATAGCGTGGAGAGGTTAAGGAAGGTTTAACTTGAATAAGAGGATCATGTGCTTGGGCAGAAAGCACCACAGTGGATGTTTTGTTGTGTTGAATCAGAAGCAAGTAATGAGTGAAGGTGGTGAGAAGAGAAGGTGGTGAGAAGACAACATCACTTATGCAACACAGCAGGAAGCAGGTAATAAGTGAAGGTGGTGAGAAGACAACATCACTTATGCAACACAGCAGGAAGCAGGTAATAAGTGAAGGTGGTGAGAAGACAACATCACTTGTGCAACACACAGCAGGAAGCAGGTAATGAGTGAAGGTGGTGAAAAGAGAAGGTGGTGAGAAGACAACATTACTCATGCAACACACAGCAGGAAGCAGGTAATGAGTGAAGGTGGTGAGAAGACAACATCACTTATGCAACACAGCAGGAAGCAGATAATGAGTGAAGGTGGTGAGAAGAGAAGGTGGTGAGAAGACAACATCACTTATGCAACACACAGCAGAAAGCAGGTAATTCTACTCTACTTGTGTGTCCTTTCTTCCCTCTGACACACAAGTAGAGACACGCATTGGTGTGCTTGACTGACATCTCGGAGTGGATGGCGACACACCACCTGAAGCTCAGTCTGGACAAGACAGAGCTGATGTTCCTCCCATGGAAAGGTTGCCCACACCGAGACCTGGCCATCACTATTGACAACACCGTGGTGACACCAACTCGGACTGTGAGGAATCTGGGTGTGATCCTGGACGACCAACTGTCGTTTGCTGCAAACATTGCATCGGTTGCTCGCTCATGCAGATTTCACCTCTACAACATCAGGAGGATTTGCCCATTCCTCACAGACGAGACGGCACAGGTGCTCATCCAGGCTCTGGTCTTCTCCCGCCTGGACTACGGCAACTCCCTCCTTGCTGGCGCCCCGGCATCGGCCATCAGACCTCTGCATCTTGTTCAGAAAGCTGCAGCTCGTCTGGTGTTCAACCACCCTAAGTTCTCCCACACAACTCCCCTTCTCATGTCCCTACACTGGCTCCCAGTAGCTGCTCGCATCCAGTTTAAGACTCTGGTGCTAGCCTACTGGGCAGTGAAAGGAACAGCTCCTTCCTATCTCAAAGCCATGGTGAAGCCCTACACCCCCGCCCGACCACTTCACTCTGCTGCCTCGGGACGCCTGGTTGCCCCGTCGCTCAGAGGCCCCTGCTGCCGATCAACCCGGTCACGGCTCTGTTCTGTCCTGGCCCCACAGTGGTGGAATGAACTCCCCACTGATGTCAGGACAGCGGAGTCGCTGCCCATCTTTCGGCGCAGGTTGAAAACTCACCTCCTCAAGAATTACTACCCTGTTACTTGTTCTTAGCACTTATTGTATTCAGTCATTTAAAAAAAAAAATCTTTCTTGCACTTTTACTTTAGCACTCGTTTTGCTCTTAGATGCTTGTTTGATGCTCTTATGACCTCTGATGACTAGTAGATCTCCTGATTTCTTACGTTAAATGCACTTATCGTAAGTTGCTTTGGATAAAAGCGTCGGCTAAATGACTGTAATGTAATGTAATGTAATGTAATGAGTGAAGGTGGTGAGAAGACAACATCACTTATGCAACACACAGCAGGAAGCAGGTAATGAGCGAAGGTGGTGAGAAGACAATATCATTTATGCAACACACACGAGAAAGCAGGTAATGAGTGAAGGTGGTGAGAAGACAACATCACTTGTGCAACACACACCAGGAAGTACTGCCATGGTTCAGTCTTGCTAAATCCAAACCATGTAGCAGTAGCTCTGACTGCTAGTACTAGAAGCAGTACTTCTAGTTATGGACTATTACACTTAGTCATTAGCAGTAGCTTTAGGAGTACTATCAGTTAGTAATGGTAGTACTAGCAATATTACTTACCAGTATATGTGTCCAAGCAGTGAGAGGGTGAAGGAGGCAGAGTCTCCAAACTCTGTAATGATGTCATCCTGACTCTTCTGTTTATTAAGAACTCCACCCGTTAAAACTTGTTCTCCTTCAGCGAGCCTGACACACAAAAACACACACACACGCACACGCACACGCACACACACACACACACACACACACACACACACACACACACACACACACACACACACACACACACAGCGTGTTAGTTCAAGCTCCTCCTGTCCTATGAGCTCTGACACAGGCAGGCGGGTGCCTGCAGCGGTATCGCAGACAGGCAGACGGGTGCCTGCAGCGGTCTCAGGGTAGACAGGCAGGCAGACGGGTGCCTGCAGCGGTCTCAGGGCAGCCAGGCAGGCTGACGGGTGCCTGCAGCAGTCTCAGGGCAGACAGTGTGTACTTCATAACTTCACTTTCATTGTTTCTTCCAGTTAAATGTTCTTATTTACTAAACACTTTCATGGAGAGCAACTAACAAGAAAGGCAGCAAGTACTAATTACACACAAACCTGCAGACATACTATGTAGAGTGTAGTGATTTGTGTGTACACTGTCAACATATTTAGCATGTATACAGGTGTGTATTTACAATATAAACATGTATGCAGGGTGTACTGATACAGCACAGTTGCATACATAGATATAAGCACCTATTTTGTAATTATAAATAAATCATGACAATAGACAAATACCCCCCCCCCCCCGGACCGTTAGCGATCACATCTTTTTGAATTTTGAATGTCGCACCTCTCCCTTCCCCACTGGACGTTGTACACGTGATGTGCATGACAAGGCAGTAAATGGTATGTTCTTTACCCAGTAGCTTTACTGACAGCTGATGATTGTTTATGGCATGAAACAGGCTTGTACAGTCTCATACAACAGGCTTGTACTGTCTCATACAGAATTTACTTCACTCACTGGATTTTATATATATATATATATATATATATATATATATATATATGTGTGTGTGTGTGTGTGTGTGTGTGTGTGTGTGTGTATCGGGTGCACTTACTTGCTAAGTTCAACACAGCACTTGGCTAGCAGGTATCGGCATTGTGGTGTAGAGCAGCTATGAGCCTTCAGCAGCCTGTAGGCCTTATAGGGCTTTCCTGAACGATAGTAGCAGGTAGCCAACAGGTAGAGTGCTTCCTCCGAGTGTACTGCAGACAGAAAGAGATATATAGAGACACAGAGAGACAGAGACAGACAGACAGAGACAGAGACAGACAGAGAGGGAGACAGAGAGAGAAGATCATTATCTTCTTCTGGAAGATAATGATCTTGGTTTTCTGTCTCAATGAATTTACCAACCACTGTTCTGCCGCCGAGATTACAGAGTATAGATTATGACTAGTTGATAACTTAATTGATTATGACCAATGACTATTGCAAACTGTTCTCTTCTCTGACATGTCTTTTCTCTCTCTGAATGATGTCTTCTCCTTTCTCTTTTTCTGTGTTTGAATGGTGTCATGTGAGTCTCCCTTGTGTGCACGTGCAGTCGGTTCTCCTCCCAGGTCTCCGTGGTGATGGTGGTTGCCATTTGGATGCTGCCTGCCCTTTCTTCTTTTTTTTTTTTACATGATGATGCTGGTCACGTGGCTTGGGTCCTGGACTGTTCCAATGGTATCTGGACACTGCTTGGCATCCTGTGCATCATATTCTTCATAAATTTTATGTCCATTATAATTCTGTTATCCTCTTTCAATGTTGTATTATGTAAATTGCGTGAACACAACATCCATTGCACGCTGTCCGTCTTGGGAGAGAGAGCCCTCCTCTGTTGTTCTCCCTGAGGTTTCTTCCTATTTTTTCTCCCTGTTAAAGGGTTGTTTTTTTTAGGGAGTTGTTCCTTATCCGATGAGAGGGTCTAAGGACAGGATGTTGTGTTGCTGTTAAGCCCACTGAGGCAAATATGTAATTTGTGATATTGGGCTATACAAATAAAACTGATTTGATTTGAGTTGATCTTCCAGAAGAAGCCCAGATGTCAGGAAAATAGATACCAGTTGACTCTAGGTAGCATCACCTTAGAGCACACGATGCAGTATACTTACCTTGGTCTAATTATTACAGCATCGGGGAGTTTCAGTAGGGCAGTGATTAACCTAAAACAAAAAGCTGGCAGAGCTCTATATGCACTTAAAAATGAATTCTTTAACATTGATATACCAATCTCCATCTGGTGCAAACTGTTTGATGGTGTAATTCTGCCCATTGCGCGATATGGAAGTGAGATATGGGGTCCACTCAGTCTTTCCAGCTACACTAGATGGGACAAGCATCCAGCAGAAACCCTACATGCTGAATTCTGTAGAATGATTCTGAAAATACAAAGGAAAACACCAAACGATGCATGTAGGGCAGAATTAGGCCGGTTTCCATTATTGATAAATGTACAAAAAAGATCTCTAAATTTCTGGATGCACTTAAATACAAGCCCAACAAATACATTGCACTCTAAAGCTCTGAAAACCCAAGAACTGAACCCCGAAAAGAGTCCCCTGAAGCAGTTGGTTCTGAGACTCCCTAACCCTTTAACAAATACTAAGACCAACCAACCTCAGGCCAGCACTGCATTCCAAACCAACATGAGGATAAATCAGCTATAAAACAAACATGAGGATAAATCAGCTACAAAATAAACAAACATGAGGATAAATCAGCTATAAAACAAACCAACATGAGGATAAATCAGCTATAAAACAAACCAACATGAGGATAAATCAGCTATAAAACAAACCAACATGAGAATAAATCAGACTATAAAACAAACCAACATGAGGATAAATCAGCTATAAAACAAACCAACATGAGGATAAATCAGCTATAAAACAAACCAACATGAGGATAAATCAGCTATAAAACAAACCAACATGAGGATAAATCAGCTATAAAACAAACCAACATGAGGATAAATCAGCTATAAAACAAACAAACATGAGGATAAATCAGCTACAAAATAAACAAACATGAGGATAAATCAGCTATAAAACAAACCAACATGAGAATAAATCAGACTATAAAACAAACCAACATGAGGATAAATCAGACTATAAAACAAACAAACATGAGGATAAATCAGCTTTTAAACAAACCAACATGAGGATAAATCAGCTATAAAACAAACCAACATGAGGATAAATCAGCTATAAAACAAACCAACATGAGGATAAATCAGCTATAAAACAAACAAACATGAGGATAAATCAGCTATAAAACAAACCAACATGAGGATAAATCAGCTATAAAACAAACAAACATGAGGATAAATCAGCTATAAAACAAACCAACATGAGGATAAATCAGCTATAAAACAAACCAACATGAGAACAAATCAGCTATAAAACAAACAAACATGAGGATAAATCAGACTATAAAACAAAGCAAAAACAATTATCTGAAACATTGGAACGCTGAAATCAAAACTCAGAACAAACTAGAAGTCTATCGGGCCCTAAAGACAAACTATGATTTGGAAGAATACCTCTTAACTGTCAGAGACAGGAAGCAGCGACAGATCCTCACCAAATACAGGCTCAGTGACCACAGTCTAGCCATTGAAAAGGGAATACATAAAAAGATGTGGCTGCCAAAAGAGCATCGAACATGTGGTCAGTGCATGACAGATGAGGTGGAGACAGAGATGCACTTCCTCCTTAAATGTGACAAATTTGAAAAACAGCGCCGGGCTTTTGTCAAGGAGCTGGAACATGTGATTCCAGAGTAGCAGGAAATGGACGACGCAGGTAAGCTGCGGGTGGTCCTGGGAGGGGGGCCAGCGGCGAGCATTGCAGCAAGATTTATATTTTCCTGCCACAACCTGAGAGACAGTGGGTGACGGCACCTATAGCTACTGTTATTGTTTGATATAATAATCATTGTAGTTGTTGCTGTTATTATTATATTCATTGTTGTATTGTGTTGTTGTTTTACATGCTTTGGCAATATGTACACGTATGTCATGCCGATAAAGCAAATATTGAATTGAACTGACAGAGAGAGAGCGACAGAGAGAGAGAGAGAGAGGGAGAGACAGAGAGACAGAGACAGACAGAGAGAGAGAGACAGACAGAGAGGGAGACAGAGAGAGAGCGACAGAGAGACACACACAGAGACCGAGAGAGAGACAGACAGAGAGACAGACCGAGACAGAATCAGAGAGAGACAGAGACCCACAGAGACAGAGAGACACACACAAAGAGACAAAGAGAGAGACAAAGAGAGAGAGAGACAAATCTTTACATTAACAGGTTACCAACCATTGACAGGGTATGTGTTGGGAGTTTTTGGCGCTGACCAACATTTTCAGTTGGTCAGACATGGTCCATGATCACCCACATGGTTTCTGCAAGATCAGGAAGACATGGTCCATGATCACTCATATGGTATTGGTAAGATCAGGAAGACATGGTCCATGATCACTCATATGGTTTTGGTAAGATCAGGAAGACATGGTCCATGATAACCCACATAGTTTTAGTAAGATAAGGAAGATGTGGTCCATGATCACCCACACGGTTTCTGTAAGATCAGGAAGACATGGTCCATGATCATCTACATGGTTTCTGTAAGATCAGGAAGACACGGTCCATGATCACCCACATGGTTTTGGTAAGATCAGGAAGACGTGGTCAATGATCATCCACATGGTTTCTGCAAGATCAGGAAGACGTGGTTCATGATCACCCACATGGTTTCTGTAAGATCAGGAAGACATGGTCCATGATCACCCACATGGTTTCGGTAAGATCAGGAAGACATGGTCCATGATCACCCACATGGTTTCTGTAAGATCAGGAAGGCGTGCTCCATGATCACCCACATGGTTTCGGTAAGATCAGGAAGACATGGTCCATGATCACCATCATGGTTTCTGTGAGATCAGGAAGACATGGTCCATGATCACCATCATGGTTTTGGTAAGATCAGGAAGATGTGGTCCCTGATCACCCACATGGTTTCTGTAAGATCAGGAAGACATGGTCCATGATCACCCACATGGTTTCTGTGAGATCAGGAAGACATGGTCCATGATCACCAAAATGGTTTTGGTAAGATCAGGAAGAGGTGGTCCATGATCACAAACATGGTTTCTGCAAGATCAGGAAGACGTGGTCCATGATCACCTACATGGTTTCTGTAAGATCAGGAAGACACGGTCCATGATCACCCACATGGTTTTGGTAAGATCAGGAAGACATGGTCCATGATCATCCACATGGTTTCTGCAAGATCAGGAAGACGTGGTTCATGATCACCCACATGGTTTCTGTAAGATCAGGAAGACATGGTCCATGATCATCCACATGGTTTTGGTAAGATCAGGAAGACGTGGTCCATGATCACTCACATGGTTTCTGTAAGATCAGGAAGACATGGTCCATGATCAACCACATGGTTTCGGTAAGATCAGGAAGACATGGTCCATGATCACCCACATGGTTTCTGTAAGATCAGGAAGGCGTGCTCCATGATCACCCACATGGTTTCGGTAAGATCAGGAAGACGTGGTCCATGATCACCATCATGGTTTCTGTGAGATCAGGAAGACATGGTCCATGATCACCCACATGGTTTTGGTAAGATCAGGAAGACGTGGTCAATAATCATCCACATGGTTTCTGCAAGATCAGGAAGACGTGGTTCATGATCACCCACATGGTTTCTGTAAGATCAGGAAGACATGGTCCATGATCACCCACATGGTTTCGGTAAGATCAGGAAGACATGGTCCATGATCACCCACATGGTTTCTGTAAGATCAGGAAGGCGTGCTCCATGATCACCCACATGGTTTCGGTAAGATCAGGAAGACATGGTCCATGATCACCATCATGGTTTCTGTGAGATCAGGAAGACATGGTCCATGATCACCATCATGGTTTTGGTAAGATCAGGAAGATGTGGTCCCTGATCACCCACATGGTTTCTGTAAGATCAGGAAGACATGGTCCATGATCACCCACATGGTTTCTGTGAGATCAGGAAGACATGGTCCATGATCACCAAAATGGTTTTGGTAAGATCAGGAAGAGGTGGTCCATGATCACAAACATGGTTTCTGCAAGATCAGGAAGACGTGGTCCATGATCACCTACATGGTTTCTGTAAGATCAGGAAGACACGGTCCATGATCACCCACATGGTTTTGGTAAGATCAGGAAGACATGGTCCATGATCATCCACATGGTTTCTGCAAGATCAGGAAGACGTGGTTCATGATCACCCAAATGGTTTCTGTAAGATCAGGAAGACATGGTCCATGATCATCCACATGGTTTTGGTAAGATCAGGAAGACGTGGTCCATGATCACTCACATGGTTTCTGTAAGATCAGGAAGACATGGTCCATGATCACCCACATGGTTTCGGTAAGATCAGGAAGACATGGTCCATGATCACCCACATGGTTTCTGTAAGATCAGGAAGGCGTGCTCCATGATCACCCACATGGTTTCGGTAAGATCAGGAAGACGTGGTCCATGATCACCATCATGGTTTCTGTGAGATCAGGAAGACATGGTCCATGATCACCCACATGGTTTTGGTAAGATCAAGAAGATGTGGTCCCTGATCATCCACATGGTTTCTGTAAGATCAGGAAGACATGGTCCATGATCACCCACATGGTTTCTGTAAGATCAGGAAGACATGGTCCATGATCACCCACACGGTTTTGGCAAGATCAGGAAGACATGGTCCATGATCACCCACATGGTTTCTGTAAGATCAGGAAGACATGGTCCATGATCACCCACATGGTTTTGGCAAGATCAGGAAGACATGGTCCATGATCACCAAAATGGTTTTGGTAAGATCAGGTAGAGGTGGTCCATGATCACCAACATGGTTTCTGCAAGATCAGGAAAACGTGGTCCATGATCACTCACATAGTTTTGGTAAGATCAGGAAGACATGGTCCATGATCACCCACATGGTTTTGGTATTAACAGGAAGACTAATTCATTAAATCAACTCAGAATAAAAAAAAGATCTTTTGCTGCCTATCCAAGCATCCAAGCTGGAGTGAGTCAGGACAGAACGTTGTGCTCCTAGACTCAGATGAGAGCCTTCATCTATACAGAAGCACCACAATGATCACATCTTAGTGATCAAGCACATAACAGGAAGTAAACATGAAGAGAGCACACTACATCAGTAAGTGTGTGTGTGTGTGTGTGTGTGTGTGTGTGTGTGTGTGTGTGTGTGTGTGTGTGTGTGTGTGTGTGTGTGTGTGTGTGTGTGTGTGTGTGTTACCCTCTGCATAGAGCCTTTCAGCCAGGAAGACAGCATCCAGGTAGGCATAGTGGTTCAGGGCCTGCCACACTGCCGCCTATAACATGTACACAAGTGCAGAAACACAGACACACAATGTTAAAACAGTAGCCAAAATCAACATAGTAATACTAGTTATCATCTCACTCAGGCTCATTGAAACATCAACATAGTACTACTTATCATCTGACCCAGGCTCACTGAAACATCAACATAGTACTAGTTATCATCTGACTCAGGCTCAATGAAACATCAACATAGTACTAGTTATCATCTGACTCTGACTCACTGAAACATCAACATAGTACTAGTTATCGTCTGACTCTGACTCACTGAAATATCAACACAGTATTAGTTATAATCTCACTCAGGCTCACTGAAACATAAAATTTTTATTAATACTGTTGTCATCTTACAACCCAACAGAGTAGACCTGTTGTCTGACTCAGGCTCACTGAAACATCAGCATAGTAGTACTAGTTATCGTCTGAATCAGGCTCACTAAAACAACAATATAGTACTAGGTATCATTTGACTCAGACTCACTGAAACATCAACATTGTACTAGATATTATCTGACTCAGGCTTACTGAAACAACAGTATAGTACTAGTTATCATCTGAATCTGACTCACTGAAACAGCAACATGGTACTAGTTATCATCCGACTCACTGAAACATCAAAATAGTACTAGTTATCATCTGATTCTGACTCACTGAAACATCAACATAGTACTAGTTATCATCTGACTCTGACTCACTGAAACATCAACATAGTACTAGTTATTCTCTGACTCAGGCTCACTGAAACAACAATATAGTACTAGGTATCATCTGACTCAGGCTCACTGAAACATCAACAGAGTAGTACTAGTTATCATTAGACTCAGGCTCACTGAAACATCAACAGAGTAGTACTAGTTATCATCTGAATCAGGCTCACAGAAACATCAACAAAGTAGTACCAGTTATCATCTGACCCAGGCTCACTGAAACATCAACATAGTACTAGTTATCATCTGACTCAGGCTCACTGAAACAACAATATAGTACTAGTTATCATCTGACTCAGGCTCACTGAAACATCAACAGAGTAGTACTAGTTATCATTAGACTCAGGCTCACTGAAACATCAACAGAGTAGTACTAGTTATCATCTGAATCAGGCTCACAGAAACATCAACAAAGTAGTAACAGTTATCATCTGACTCAGGCTCACTGAAACATCAACATAGTACTAGGTATCATTTGACTCAGGCTCACTGAAACATCAACATAGTAGTACTAGTTATCATCTGACTCAGGCTCACTGAATCATCAACATAGTACTAGTTATCATCTGACTCAGGCTCACTGAAACAACAATATAGTACTAGTTATCATCTGACTCAGGCTCACTGAAACATCAACAAAGTAGTACTAGTTATCATCTGACTCAGGCTCACTTAACATCAACGTAGTACTGGTTATCATCTGACTCAGGCTCACTGAAACATCAACAAAGTACTAGTTATCATCTGACTCAGGCTCACTGAAACAACAATATAGTACTAGGTATCATCTGACTCAGGCTCACTGAAACATCAACAGAGTAGTACTAGTTATCATCTGACTCAGGCTCACTGAAACATCAACATAGTAGTACTAGTTATCATCTGACTCAGGCTCACTAAAACATCAACAAAGTAGTACTAGTTATCATCTGACTCAGGCTCACTTAAACATCAACATAGTAGTACTAGTTATCATATGACTCAGGCTCACTGAAACATCAACAGAGTAGTACTAGTTATCATCTGACTCAGGCTCACTGAAACATCAACAGAGTAGTACTAGTTATCATCTGACTCAGGCTCACTGAAACATCAACATAGTACGAGTTATCATCTGACTCAGGCTCACTGAAACATCAACATAGTAGTACGAGTTATCATCTGACTCAGGCTCACTGAAACATCAACATAGTAGTACTAGTTATTATCTGACAGGCTCACTGAAACATCAACAGAGTAGTACTAGTTATCATCTGACTCAGGCTCACTGAAACATCAACAGAGTAGTACTAGTTATCATCTGACTCAGGCTCACTGAAACATCAACAAAGTAGTACTAGTTATCATCTGACTCAGGCTCACTGAAACATCAACATAGTAGTACTAGTTATCATCTGACTCAGGCTCACTGAAACATCAACATAGTACGAGTTATCATCTGACTCAGGCTCACTGAAACATCAACATAGTAGTACTAGTTATCATCTGACTCAGGCTTACTGAAACATCAACATAGTAGTACTAGTTATCATCTGACTCCGGCTCACTGAAATATCAACATAGTACTAGTTATCATCTGACTCAGGCTCACTGAAACATCAACAAAGTAGTACTAGTTATCATATGACTCAGGCTCACTGAAACATCAACAAAGTAGTCCTAGTTATCATCTGACTCAGGCTCACAGAAACATCAACAAAGTAGTACCAGTTATCATCTGACCCAGGCTCACTGAAACATCAACATAGTACTAGTTATCATCTGACTCAGGCTCACTGAAACATCAACATAGTACTAGTTATCATCTGACTCAGGCTCACTGAAACAACAATATAGTACTAGGTATCATCTGACTCAGGCTCACTGAAACATCAACAGAGTAGTACTAGTTATCATTAGACTCAGGCTCACTGAAACATCAACAGAGTAGTACTAGTTATCATCTGACTCAGGCTCACTGAAACATCAACAGAGTAGTACTAGTTATCATCTGACTCAGGCTCACTGAAACATCAACAGAGTAGTACTAGTTATCATCTGACTCAGGCTCACTGAAACATCAACATAGTACGAGTTATCATCTGACTCAGGCTCACTGAAACATCAACATAGTAGTACTAGTTATCATCTGACTCAGGCTCACTGAAACATCAACATAGTAGTACTAGTTATCATCTGACTCAGGCTCACTGAAACATCAATAGAGTAGTACTAGTTATCATCTGACTCAGGCTCACTGAAACATCAACAGAGTAGTACTAGTTATCATCTGACTCAAGCTCACTGAAACATCAACAAAGTAGTACTAGTTATCATCTGACTCAGGCTCACTGAAACATAAACAGAGTAGTACTAGTTATCATCTGACTCAGGCTCACTGTAACATCAACAAAGTAGTCCTAGTTATCATCTGACTCAGGCTCACAGAAACATCAACAAAGTAGTACCAGTTATCATCTGACCCAGGCTCACTGAAACATCAACATAGTACTAGTTATCATCTGACTCAGGCTCACTGAAACATCAACAGAGTACTAGTTATCATCTGACTCAGGCTCACTGAAACAACAATATAGTACTAGGTATCATCTGACTCAGGCTCACTGAAACATCAACAGAGTAGTACTAGTTATCATTAGACTCAGGCTCACTGAAACATCAACAGAGTAGTACTAGTTATCATCTGAATCAGGCTCACAGAAACATCAACAAAGTAGTACCAGTTATCATCTGACTCAGGCTCACTGAAACATCAACATAGTACTAGGTATCATTTGACTCAGGCTCACAGAAACATCAACAAAGTAGTACCAGTTATCATCTGACTCAGGCTCACTGAAACATCAATATAGTACTAGGTATCATTTGACTCAGGCTCACTGAAACATCAACATAGTAGTACTAGTTATCATCTGACTCAGGCTCACTGAATCATCAACATAGTACTAGTTATCATCTGACTCAGGCTCACTGAAATAACAATATAGTACTAGTTATCATCTGACTCAGGCTCACTGAAACATCAACAAAGTAGTACTAGTTATCATCTGACTCAGGCTCACTGAACATCAACGTAGTACTGGTTATCATCTGACTCAGGCTCACTGAAACATCAACAAAGTACTAGTTATCATCTGACTCAGGCTCACTGAAATATCAACATAGTACTAGTTATCATCTGACTCAGGCTCACTGAAACAACAATATAGTACTAGTTATCATCTGACTCAGGCTCACTGAAACATCAACAAAATAGTACTAGTTATCATCTGACTCAGGCTCACTGAAACATCAACAAAGTACTAGTTATCATCTGACTCAGGCTCACTGAAACAACAATATAGTACTAGGTATCATCTGACTCAGGCTCACTGAAACATCAACAGAGTAGTACTAGTTATCATCTGACTCAGGCTCACTGAAACATCAACATAGTAGTACTAGTTATCATCTGACTCAGGCTCACTAAAACATCAACAAAGTAGTACTAGTTATCATCTGACTCAGGCTCACTGAAACATCAACATAGTAGTACTAGTTATCATATGACTCAGGCTCACTGAAACATCAACAGAGTAGTACTAGTTATCATCTGACTCAGGCTCACTGAAACATCAACAGAGTAGTACTAGTTATCATCTGACTCAGGCTCACTGAAACATCAACATAGTACGAGTTATCATCTGACTCAGGCTCACTGAAACATCAACATAGTAGTACGAGTTATCATCTGACTCAGGCTCACTGAAACATCAACATAGTAGTACTAGTTATCATCTGACAGGCTCACTGAAACATCAACAGAGTAGTACTAGTTATCATCTGACTCAGGCTCACTGAAACATCAACATAGTAGTACTAGTTATCATCTGACTCAGGCTGACTGAAACATCAATAGAGTAGGACTAGTTATCATCTGACTCAGGCTCACTGAAACATCAACAGAGTAGTACTAGTTATCATCTGACTCAGGCTCACTGAAACATCAACAAAGTAGTACTAGTTATCATCTGATTCAGGCTCACTGAAACATCAACATAGTAGTACTAGTTATCATCTGACTCCGGCTCACTGAAATATTAACATAGTACTAGTTATCATATGACTCAGGCTCACTGAAACATCAACAAAGTAGTACTAGTTATCATCTGACTCAGGCTCACAGAAACATCAACAGAGTAGTACTAGTTATCATCTGACTCAGGCTCACTGAAACATCAACATAGTACGAGTTATCATCTGACTCAGGCTCACTGAAACATCAACATAGTAGTACGAGTTATCATCTGACTCAGGCTCACTGAAACATCAACATAGTAGTACTAGTTATCATCTGACAGGCTCACTGAAACATCAACAGAGTAGTACTAGTTATCATCTGACTCAGGCTCACTGAAACATCAACATAGTAGTACTAGTTATCATCTGACTCAGGCTCACTGAAACATCAATAGAGTAGTACTAGTTATCATCTGACTCAGGCTCACTGAAACATCAACAGAGTAGTACTAGTTATCATCTGACTCAGGCTCACTGAAACATCAACAAAGTAGTACTAGTTATCATCTGACTCAGGCTCACTGAAACATCAACATAGTAGTACTAGTTATCATCTGACTCAGGCTTACTGAAACATCAACATAGTAGTACTAGTTATCATCTGACTCCGGCTCACTGAAATATTAATAGTACTAGTTATCATCTGACTCAGGCTCACTGAAACATCAACAAAGTAGTACTAGTTATCATCTGACTCAGGCTCACTGAAACATCCACATAGTAGTACTAGTTATCATCTGACTCAGGCTCACTGAAACATCAACAGAGTAGTACTAGTTATCATCTGACTCAGGCTCACTGAAACATCAACAAAGTAGTACTAGTTATCATCTGACTCAGGCTCACTGAAACATCAACAGAGTAGTACTAGTTATCATCTGACTCAGGCTCACTGTAACATCAACAAAGTAGTCCTAGTTATCATCTGACTCAGGCTCACAGAAACATCAACAAAGTAGTACCAGTTATCATCTGACCCAGGCTCACTGAAACATCAACATAGTACTAGTTATCATCTGACTCAGGCTCACTGAAACATCAACATAGTACTAGTTATCATCTGACTCAGGCTCACTGAAACAACAATATAGTACTAGGTATCATCTGACTCAGGCTCACTGAAACATCAACAGAGTAGTACTAGTTATCATTAGACTCAGGCTCACTGAAACATCAACAGAGTAGTACTAGTTATCATCTGAATCAGGCTCACAGAAACATCAACAAAGTAGTACCAGTTATCATCTGACTCAGGCTCACTGAAACATCAACATAGTACTAGGTATCATTTGACTCAGGCTCACTGAAACATCAACATAGTAGTACTAGTTATCATCTGACTCAGGCTCACTGAAACATCAACATAGTACTAGGTATCATTTGACTCAGGCTCACTGAAACATCAACATAGTAGTACTAGTTATCATCTGACTCAGGCTCACTGAAACATCAACATAGTAGTACTAGTTATCATCTGACTCAGGCTGACTGAAACATCAATAGAGTAGTACTAGTTATCATCTGACTCAGGCTCACTGAAACATCAACAGAGTAGTACTAGTTATCATCTGACTCAGGCTCACTGAAACATCAACAAAGTAGTACTAGTTATCATCTGACTCAGGCTCACTGAAACATCAACAAAGTAGTACTAGTTATCATCTGACTCAGGCTCACAGAAACATCAACAGAGTAGTACTAGTTATCATCTGACTCAGGCTCACTGAAACATCAACATAGTACGAGTTATCATCTGACTCAGGCTCACTGAAACATCAACATAGTAGTACGAGTTATCATCTGACTCAGGCTCACTGAAACATCAACATAGTAGTACTAGTTATCATCTGACAGGCTCACTGAAACATCAACAGAGTAGTACTAGTTATCATCTGACTCAGGCTCACTGAAACATCAACATAGTAGTACTAGTTATCATCTGACTCAGGCTCACAGAAACATCAATAGAGTAGTACTAGTTATCATCTGACTCAGGCTCACTGAAACATCAACAGAGTAGTACTAGTTATCATCTGACTCAGGCTCACTGAAACATCAACAAAGTAGTACTAGTTATCATCTGACTCAGGCTCACTGAAACATCAACATAGTAGTACTAGTTATCATCTGACTCAGGCTTACTGAAACATCAACATAGTAGTACTAGTTATCATCTGACTCCGGCTCACTGAAATATTAATAGTACTAGTTATCATCTGACTCAGGCTCACTGAAACATCAACAAAGTAGTACTAGTTATCATCTGACTCAGGCTCACTGAAACATCAACATAGTAGTACTAGTTATCATCTGACTCAGGCTCACTGAAACATCAACAGAGTAGTACTAGTTATCATCTGACTCAGGCTCACTGAAACATCAACAAAGTAGTACTAGTTATCATCTGACTCAGGCTCACTGAAACATCAACAGAGTAGTACTAGTTATCATCTGACTCAGGCTCACTGTAACATCAACAAAGTAGTCCTAGTTATCATCTGACTCAGGCTCACAGAAACATCAACAAAGTAGTACCAGTTATCATCTGACCCAGGCTCACTGAAACATCAACATAGTACTAGTTATCATCTGACTCAGGCTCACTGAAACATCAACATAGTACTAGTTATCATCTGACTGAGGCTCACTGAAACAACAATATAGTACTAGGTATCATCTGACTCAGGCTCACTGAAACATCAACAGAGTAGTACTAGTTATCATTAGACTCAGGCTCACTGAAACATCAACAGAGTAGTACTAGTTATCATCTGAATCAGGCTCACAGAAACATCAACAAAGTAGTACCAGTTATCATCTGACTCAGGCTCACTGAAACATCAACATAGTACTAGGTATCATTTGACTCAGGCTCACTGAAACATCAACATAGTAGTACTAGTTATCATCTGACTCAGGCTCACTGAAACATCAACATAGTACTAGGTATCATTTGACTCAGGCTCACTGAAACATCAACATAGTAGTACTAGTTATCATCTGACTCAGGCTCACTGAATCATCAACATAGTACTAGTTATCATCTGACTCAGGCTCACTGAAACATCAACAGAGTAGTACTAGTTATCATCTGAATCAGGCTCACAGAAACATCAACAAAGTAGTACCAGTTATCATCTGACTCAGGCTCACTGAAACATCAATATAGTACTAGGTATCATTTGACTCAGGCTCACTGAAACATCAACATAGTAGTACTAGTTATCATCTGACTCAGGCTCACTGAATCATCAACATAGTACTAGTTATCATCTGACTCAGGCTCACTGAAACAACAATATAGTACTAGTTATCATCTGACTCAGGCTCACTGAAACATCAACAAAGTAGTACTAGTTATCATCTGACTCAGGCTCACTGAACATCAACGTAGTACTGGTTATCATCTGACTCAGGCTCACTGAAACATCAACAAAGTACTAGTTATCATCTGACTCAGGCTCACTGAAATATCAACATAGTACTAGTTATCATCTGACTCAGGCTCACTGAAACAACAATATAGTACTAGTTATCATCTGACTCAGGCTCACTGAAACATCAACAAAGTAGTACTAGTTATCATCTGACTCAGGCTCACTGAAACATCAACAAAGTACTAGTTATCATCTGACTCAGGCTCACTGAAACAACAATATAGTACTAGGTATCATCTGACTCAGGCTCACTGAAACATCAACAGAGTAGTACTAGTTATCATCTGACTCAGGCTCACTGAAACATCAACATAGTAGTACTAGTTATCATCTGACTCAGGCTCACTAAAACATCAACAAAGTAGTACTAGTTATCATCTGACTCAGGCTCACTGAAACATCAACATAGTAGTACTAGTTATCATATGACTCAGGCTCACTGAAACATCAACAGAGTAGTACTAGTTATCATCTGACTCAGGCTCACTGAAACATCAACAGAGTAGTACTAGTTATCATCTGACTCAGGCTCACTGAAACATCAACATAGTACGAGTTATCATCTGACTCAGGCTCACTGAAACATCAACATAGTAGTACGAGTTATCATCTGACTCAGGCTCACTGAAACATCAACATAGTAGTACTAGTTATCATCTGACAGGCTCACTGAAACATCAACAGAGTAGTACTAGTTATCATCTGACTCAGGCTCACTGAAACATCAACATAGTAGTACTAGTTATCATCTGACTCAGGCTCACTGAAACATCAATAGAGTAGTACTAGTTATCATCTGACTCAGGCTCACTGAAACATCAACAGAGTAGTACTAGTTATCATCTGACTCAGGCTCACTGAAACATCAACAAAGTAGTACTAGTTATCATCTGACTCAGGCTCACTGAAACATCAACATAGTAGTACTAGTTATCATCTGACTCCGGCTCACTGAAATATTAACATAGTAATAGTTATCATATGACTCAGGCTCACTGAAACATCAACAAAGTAGTACTAGTTATCATCTGACTCAGGCTCACAGAAACATCAACAGAGTAGTACTAGTTATCATCTGACTCAGGTTCACTGAAACATCAACATAGTACGAGTTATCATCTGACTCAGGCTCACTGAAACATCAACATAGTAGTACGAGTTATCATCTGACTCAGGCTCACTGAAACATCAACATAGTAGTACTAGTTATCATCTGACAGGCTCACTGAAACATCAACAGAGTAGTACTAGTTATCATCTGACTCAGGCTCACTGAAACATCAACATAGTAGTACTAGTTATCATCTGACTCAGGCTCACTGAAACATCAATAGAGTAGTACTAGTTATCATCTGACTCAGGCTCACTGAAACATCAACAGAGCAGTACTAGTTATCATCTGACTCAGGCTCACTGAAACATCAACAAAGTAGTACTAGTTATCATCTGACTCAGGCTCACTGAAACATCAACATAGTAGTACTAGTTATCATCTGACTCAGGCTTACTGAAACATCAACATAGTAGTACTAGTTATCATCTGACTCCGGCTCACTGAAATATTAATAGTACTAGTTATCATCTGACTCAGGCTCACTGAAACATCAACAAAGTAGTACTAGTTATCATCTGACTCAGGCTCACTGAAACATCAGCATAGTAGTACTAGTTATCATCTGACTCAGGCTCACTGAAACATCAACAGAGTACTAGTTATCATCTGACTCAGGCTCACTGAAACATCAACAAAGTAGTACTAGTTATCATCTGACTCAGGCTCACTGAAACATCAGCATAGTAGTACTAGTTATCATCTGACTCAGGCTCACTGAAACATCAACATGGTACTAGTTATCATCTGACTCGGGCTCACTGAAACATCAGCATAGTATGACTGCATTGTGCTAGTTTGGTGGAGGAGGGATAATGGTGCGGGGTTGTTTTTCCAGGGGTTGAGCTAAGCCCCTTAGTTCCAGTGAAGGGAAACCTTAATGCTTTAGCATACCAAGACATTTTGGACAATTCTATGCTCCCAACTTTGTGGGATTAGTTTGAGGGGGGGGGCTTTTCTGTTCCAGCATAACTGTGACCCAGTGCACAAAGCAAGGTCCATTAAGACATGGTTGGGTGAGTTTGGTGTGGAAGAACTTGACTGGCCCGCACAGAGCCCTGACCTCAACCCCATCGAATGCCTTTGGAATGAACTAGAATGGAGATTGCGAGCCAGTTCTTCTCGTCCAACATCAGTGCCTGACCTCACAAATGCTCTTCTGGATGAAGGGGTAAAAAAGTCCCACAGACACACTCTAAAATCTTGTGGAACGCCTTCCCAGAAGAGTGGAAGCTGTTATAGCTGCAAAGGGGGGGGGGATTCCAAATTAATGCATATGGATTTAGAATGGGATGTCATAAAAGCTCCTGTCGGTGTAATGGCCAGGTGTCCCAATACTTTTGTACATATGGTGTAGTACTGGTTATCATCTGACTCAACTCACTGAAACATCAACATAGTACTACTTATCATCTGATCCAGACTCACTGAAACATCAACATATTAGTACTGTAGTAATCTGACATCCATATGCACATCATGTAACGTTGTGAACACTTTTTTCCGTGGATAGTAGGCTTTTGTATTATTTTGGCTCTAACAGTAATATTTTTACTGAATCTGTACCATCCTGTTCGTTCATAAATCAATAACACTGTTTGGTTTTTTTTGACAGGCAGTGTGTGTTATTTTGGCACAAACAATAACTTCTTGCTTACAAGTTTTACTGAGTGTGTGCCATCCTGTTCATTCAGAAAGTAATGGCCACCTTGGGCTTGTATGGCTGTGATCAGGGATGGGATGTCAGGTGCGGTGCTTGTGACAGTCAGCCTAGAGTCCTGATGTACATGGAGTGTGTTGCAGGTTTTGTTTTTATTGTTACAAGGGCACTAAATGCTGTCTCACACACACACATGTAGTGCTGCATGAAGGGTAGAATAACCCTTGTAACTGCATGTTTGGCCAGTCTGGGTGCAACAGCGTGTCCTTTGACTATCCAAAACTTTTTGTGTCCTGGAAATATCTCTTTGGCCCGAGCCAGCTTGAAGGTCAGCAAGCTCATCATAGCTGCAGCCCCACCCGTGCAGCATGCAGCAAGATTCTCATAGGGCAGGTTGTTGGATGAGAGATAGCAGTCCACAGCCATAAAAATATGCTGGCCTGTTGTTGTTGTGGTTAGATTGGTAGACATAAGAATGTCCTGTTTCAACATATGGAACATAAAAGATGAGCATGGACTCCTCTGACACTTGTCGTTTCATCCAGCTGAACGGCAAAGGGAACATTCCTCAGCTTCCCGCGCAGCTGGTTCTGACAATCTGAAGCCATTTTATCAATCGTGTCTTTGATGGTGTTTTCAGAGTGGGACAGTTCTCACTTTATCAGCCGCGTGCAGGCCACACAGCCTCTCTACAGTGTTCAGACAGGCGGGTTTGATAAGCTGCTCTCCAACACTGTGTGGCTTTTTAGCCTTAGTAGTTAATAGCCAACACTCACATTATGCCTCCCTGGATCTGTGCAAATCACTGCCTGCTCGTTCAAACGCTTTTCTGATGTCGGCAGATCTTCTTGATAGCGCCACCTGCTGTTTCCTCTCAAAACATTCCTGACATTCACCAATAGTCTCTTGGTGTTTTGTCTCTTGGTGTGGTTTAATTTTGTTTGGCTTCATGCTGTCATCAGCTAGTTTCTCACCACAGATGACACATTCTGGCTGAGACTTCTCCTGTCCTTCCATAAAACCAAAGTTAAGGTAGTTTCTCAGCCATGTGGTTTCATTCATAAAGTGCTGCTGCTGACTGCAGGAACAAACCAAGATGAACTAACGTTAGCTGCCAGCTGAGGAGCTACATGACAACACCGCCCGCTCAGTTTGATATCGCAGATTGATGGGTCACAGAGATGTGGTTACTAGGTGTAGCCCAACTACATTTTAGAAGGGGGGGGGCAAAAATGTATATCTTTAAATATTTTATATACAGACTTTTGTATAAAATAAATTACCCAGTAAGTGCGTTGTTATGCTTTTATTTAACATGTGCACTTTGACAACCTCAGAGCAGAAAAGCCTTGTATACCCCCTGTGATCTTTGGCACCCTCCCTCAGAGCAGACAAAGCCTCACGCACCCCCTGAGCTCTCAGGCGAGCCCCCCCCCCCACAAGGGGTGCACGGACCCCAGGTTGGGAACCACTGCTCTAATATACTCATTCCTAATCCTGTCCTTCTTCATCACTCCCAATGAAAATCTTAGCATCTTCAACTCTGCCACCTCCAGCTCCACCTCCTGTCTTTTCATCAGTGCCACTGTCTCCAAACCATATAACATAGCTGGTCTCACTACCATCTTGTAAACCTTCCCTTTGACCCTTGCTGGTACCCTTCTTTTACAAATCACTCCTGACACTCTTCTCCACCCACTCCACCCTGCCTGCACTCTCTTCTTCACCTCTCTCCTGCACTCCTCGTTACTTTGGACATTTAAATTCATACACCTTCATCACCTCTACTTCTTGCATCCTCACCATTCCGCTGTCCTCCCTCTCATTCACGCATATGTATTCCATCTTGCTCCTACTGACTTTCATTCCTCTTCTCTCCAGTGCATACCTCCACCTCTTCAGGCTATCATAACTAGTAAATATCATGACTAGTAAATATCACAAGGTGACTAGTAAATATCAGAATGTGACTAGTAAATATCATGACTAGTAAACATATTAACATGACTAGTAAACATAAGATGACTAGTAAATATCATGACTAGCAAACATCTTAACATAAGTAAATATCATAATGTGACTAATAAACATCATGACTAGTAAACATCTTAACATTCAATTCAATTCAATTTATTGTCATTAAAAACAATGTGCAGGCACGTTAAAAATGAAATGAGGGAACATGACTAGTAACTAACTAAAATGACTAGTAAATATCATAATGTGACCAGTAAATATAATGTGACTCGTAAATATCATGACTAGTAAACATCATGACTAGTAAACATTATAACATGACTAGTACATATTATAATGTGACTAGTAATTATCAGTGGGTGTTAATGATTAAAACAAAGTAAAAGGGTCAGAATGGTCCATTTAAAACCACAGGAGCCGGATCAGCTGACTGGTTCTGTTGGTTTGGGTCAGTAAACTATACAGCCATTACAATTAACAGATTTCTACTGAAGGACTGTCTATCCACTACCTTTATATTTGAATTGGTTCAGTCTGGATTGATTTGTGGTTGTTATTCACATTACTGAACTATAGAGGGTAGGATGCATGTAGAATTACCATCCTCATGATTTCTGTAAGGGAGAGAAGTTTGCACATTAACATACACAGATGAGCCAAAACATTATGACCGTTTGCTATTGGCCCTCCATCTGACACCAAAACAGCGCCGAACTGCCAAGGCATGGAGTCTACAAGACTTCTGAAGGTGTCTTCTGGTATCTGGCACCAAAACATTAGCAGCAGATACTTCAAGTCCTATAAATTGTGAGGTGGAGCTGCCCTGGATCGGACTTGTCAGTACAGCACAACCTGCAGCTGCTCAATCGGATTGAGATCTGGAGAAGTTGGACACCAGGACAACACCTTGAACACTTCATCATGTTCCTCAAACCACTCCCGAACATTGTGTGCAGTGTGGCAGGGCATATTATCCTGCTGAACGAGGCTACTGCCATCAGGGAATTCCATTGCCATGAAGTGACCCAAATGACTTGGAGGCACTGACACCCAATCATCTCCTGCTGCTGAAGGTGAAACCATCATTTCCACCAGGATCATTCGACAAGGATGATCTCTACTCAAGGCGTAGATGGAGGCAGGTGCAATATGTGTCGGATTTGTTTTGGAAGAGATGGATTAAAGAGTACCTTCCTCAACTCCAGGAGCGGCAATGATGGTCCACAGCATCAAGAAACTTTGCAGAAGGAGACGTGGTTCTTCTGGCAGATGACTGTGCTCCAAGAAATTCATGGATGGGAAAAGTCAATGAGGCAGTTCAAGACAAGAAGGGGCTTGTTCACAGAGTTCGTATCAAGACAAAGACCAACATCTTGGACAGACCCATCACAAAGATCTGTCTCCTCATGGAATCTGAATGGACAGGTGGTAAAGATTGAGCCCCCACGATGAGCCATGTCGTGAAAACCTCTGGCTCTGTCTTGCTCGCTCTCTCTCTTTTTCTTTCAGAAAATGGACCTGTCAAGCTGACTGGTGAAATATTGGACTGTGTGCTTACCAAGCACTTCCTTTTCATTTTTGTAACATCAGAGGTTTGATAATACAAATGCCTGTTCATTGTATGTATTGATGTAAGTTGATATGGAATTTGTTATGGATGTGGTAATTGTTCTAGGCTTTAGCATTATCAGAACAATTAGGGGCCAGTAATGTAGGAGCCAAATGGCTCCTAATGGTTATTAATTAATGTTTTAATTAGTAATTTGAATAATTAGTTTAAATACTTACTTTTTACACATTGTATACTTTAGGTAAGTGCTTTCTTTATGTATGTAACAAGTTTGCCGTATATTCTTAAATAGGTGCATGTCATTTTAAGAACTGGAGAAGAGGGTTCCTGGGTTAACGCACTTTAGTCAGTGGAAGATGAGTGGAATTGCTAGTAGCTTAGATGGAAGAGTGGCGCCACACAGCTTTCTGACTGTGCATAGCCTATATGTATTCGTGCTTTGTGCATACGTGTATTAGGTCATGTTAAATGTTATTATTTCATGGATGCAATTCATTATTTCACTGTACGTCTTCAAGCAAGTTTAAATAAATACTTAAAACACAAAGGAAGAATCACTCTTAGACCAAACAGACAAGTGGAACACGCGTCAGCAATAAGGCTCTTCTCTTTTATTTAGTTTAGTTTATCATGATAGCTATAGCAACCCTTTCATAGAATTTAAAAACCAGCCATCAGGCGTCCGGGTGGCTTAGTGGTCTATTCCGTTGCCCACCAACACAGGGATTGCCAGTTCAAATCCCCGTGTTGCCTCCAGCTTGGTCGGGCGTCCCTACTGAAACAATTGGCTGTGTCTGTCGGTGGGAAGCCAGACATATGTATGTGTCCTGCAGTGGTGGCTGCTGACCAAAATTTTCAGTGAAACAACTAAAAAAAGAAAAAGAAAAAAAATGCACAGGGCAATTTCACTTTTTACCTCCTCCTGAACGGTAGCAGCAATGCTTCAGCCAGATCATTTTGTATGATCTTAGACGTCCCAGAAAACACAGTGGACGATTTCAAAATGAGCAACCAGAACATCATCAAAGCGTCTCTCTGTAGTTTCCTTTATCATCAGACTTTTCACTCTCATCATGACCCCTGAACGCTGCTCCTGACGACCCAATGATGACACCAAATCAATCAACCTTTTCACAATGTCACGGTTGTTCTGGACTGTGTCGTTATGCTTTGCGAGTATCAATCCTGATATTTCCCAACAGACTTGATCGCACGGCAGCACTGACACACTGCTTCGATTCTTCATGAAGCCTAACAGACCTGTCAACATGTTGTAGATCCTCAAATCCATCTCTTGCAAACTTTGAAGAGCACCCATCTCCTGCAGCAGCACACTTACACATCACTCAAGGCCAGCAATACAAGCGGTTTGTTAGCACACTCCCCGTTAGCCACTCCACCTTGTCATACCTAGAACTCTTAAAACTCCAACTTACTGAGCCCACTCTCTGCACCAGCTTGATGGGGGGCTTTGGCCTCTCCTGTGCCTTCACTCCTAGTTTTCCTCATAGGAGAAAGTGTAAAAAGATTCCCGTAGGATTCGGTCCACGACGTTTGCATCAATCATAATTCTTCTTTGCAAAAATTGCGAAAGACAGGACAGGAGCGCTAGCTAAGTTAGTTAGAAGAACCAACGTTAGCCTACAGTACAGGGCTACTATACGAGGTCAAGATGAAAAATGCAAATATAAAGATGAGCAATAGAGTTGAACAATAAAGATCTGAACAGATTATTATAATATTTACCACACACACACACACACACACACACACACACACACAAGAGGCTGGAGAGGTGGAGGTATGTACTTGAGAGAAGAGGAATGAAAGTCAGTAGGAGCAAGACGGAATACATATGTGTGAATGAGAGGGAGGACAGTAGAATGGTGAGGATGCAAGGAGTAGAGTTGACGAAGGCATATGAGTTTAAATACTTGGGTTCAACTGTCCAAAGTAACGGGGAGTGCAGAAGAGAGGTGAAGAAGAGAGCGCAGGCAGGGTGGAGTGGGTGGAGAAGCATGTCAGGAGTGATTTGCAACAGAAGAGTACCAGCAAGAGTTAAAGGGAAGGTTTACAAGATGGTTGTGAGACCAACTATGTTATATGGTTTGGAGACAGTGACACTGATGAAAAGACAGGAGGTGGCAGAGTTGAAGACGATAAGATTTTCATTGGGAGTGACGAAGAAGGACAGGATTAGGAACGAGTATATTAGAGGGGCAAGTCAGGTTGGATGGTTTGGAGACAAAGCAAGAGAGACAAGATTGAGATGGTCTGGACCAGGGTCCGAAATTAACACTCGCCACCCACCAAATGTGAGTAGGTTTTCTGATTGGCGAGTAAATCTCAGAAGCTTACCCGCCACATGGCGAGTAACAAAAAAAGTGAAATCCAACCACTTAATCCTCCCCCATCTCTCTCGCTCACTCTCTCTCTCCTTAGCAACAGTAATAACATAGCAACAAGAATAACAGAAATTAACCAACCAAAGTGCATTAGAACAATAACTTAGCAACAACAATAACAGAAACTAACCAATCAAAGTGCATTAGAATAATAACTTAGCAACAACAATAACAGAAACTAACCAATCAAAGTGCATTAGAATGTTGCTAGACGCTACTGGCAGGTAACATTACGCACACACTTGAGAGGAACAACGACAGCAACACCGGTCACACTCGGTACTCACCTACTCTATTCTTTTAACTAGCGTTAGCGAGCAACACCAATTACGTGGCAATATTTAGAAGGCGCAAAACCACCACCAAAAAGACAAACATGCCCCGAAGAGGAGGAAGAAGCCACCATCACCACAAAACCGAAAAAAATAATGTTTTGAAAGAAAGAAAAACAAAGTAGTAAATAGTGGAGGTATGACGATAAAGAAGGTGCGAGAGGCTGGCTGGAGTATAATGCACAGACCGTGATAATGAGTTACTCCGTCTGTCGCCAGTATGCAAAAAACTGTAACAATTCATTTGTCATCGGTAACAAGATAATGAAGGTAGAAAACATCAAGGAACATGAGACCTCCAGATGTCACATTACCTGTATGAATGCCTCTTAGGCTCAATCGGAGCATCTCCTCGCAACATCCTCCGTAAAGGCGCCAATAGCCATGTCCAAGCAGACCAGCAAGAAAATGCAAAACATGTTTAGGACTGTGCATGCCATTGGCAAGAAGTAGAGACCACTCTCCGACTTTGAATGGATGTGCGAGTAAGTGAATTTAGTTGTCATCTCAAAATATCCTTATACAGCGTAAACAAAGTGCTGGCTGTAGCTAACGTTAGCCAGCTAACACTAGTATGTGACACCTAACTTGCACTAATGTTAGCTGTGTGCTAGCTTCAACACCCTGAAACAGGTTAAAACTGATTGGCGGTCCAAGGGTCCACGGTGGTGTTGCGGTCTAGGCATCAGCTTTGTGTCGATGCAGTTGCCCACTGGGGACCGGGGTTTGCGCCCCGGTCTCGTCGGATCCGACTATGGCTGGACTCGGTGAAGCAGCAATAATTGGCAGCGCTGTCATCGGGAGGGGGCCGGAGTCGGCTTGTGTTTGTCACATGAATGCGTCTCTGTGAGTGTTGGAAAAAGCAGTGGTTTGGCCTGGATTCACCTCGTCACGAGTGGCCAGGCATCTCCTTCGAGAATGCCGGCCGGAGAGATGAAGTTGGTGAACGCATGCAGTATGGGGGTGGGTGTCTGAACTAAAATAGGGATCAATTGGCCACTAAATTGGGAGAAAATCAGAAAAAAATTTATAGGAAAAAAAAACTGACTGGCAGTCCAACCTCAACTCAGACACACTCTCGGATCTACTGATGGTGCAGCTGTCATCTCCCGAGATCAGGGAGTATGACCCAACCAGTGCTGTTGATCTGTGACACCAAGACTCTGTCAGGAACAGGAGGCCAGACTTCATGGACGGTGCAAAGAGAGTGGCTGCTATAGAGTGAGAAGTAGTGTGGGACTAGGGATGGGCATGTGGAGCACTCGAGTAGTTATAATAATACTGCAAATAAAACATGAAATCATACTTGTAACATTTTATCTTTTAACCATTGACTAATTTTACATAAAAATATTTTTGCTTCAGATCTGCTCTTTTCACATTTTTAAAAACTTCTATTCAACACAATACCTTATTCTCTCACTAATATATAATGAAAACGTATGTATGGCACAAAAAAAGTCTACTAATTATTTTGGCCGGTAAAAAATATGTTTGGCCGGTAGATTTTTTCATCTACCAGTCCCCTTGGCCGGTAAGCCAAAAAGTTAATTTCAGACCCTGGTCTGGACATGTGTGGAGGAGAGATGCTGGGTATATTGGGAGAAGGATGCCAAATATGTAGCTGCCAGGGAAGAGGAAAAGAGGAAGGCCAAAGAGGAGGTTTATGGATGTGGTTAGGGAGGACATGCAGGTGGCTGGTGTGACAGAGGAAGATGCAGAAGACAGGAAGAGATGGAAATGGATGATCCGCTGTGGCGACCCCTAACGGGAGAAGCCGAAAGTAGCAGTAGTAGAATATACATATCCATACATACATACATACATACACACACACACACACACACACACACACACACACACACACACACCAAAAACTACTAAAGTAACCACTAATTTATCTTAGGCTAATCTCTTTTTCTCGTCTTTCTAATCTTTCACTGCGCTTCGAATACCAAAAGGTATGATAAAGGTTGGAGAACAAGTCAAGGATCGGAAAGGCTGAACTGGTGTGCTCTGATTGGTTAGACGGGTGTCAGTCATTTTCAGGTCGAGGAAAGACAAGGTGGGTTGGCATAAAACGCGTTTTGTTTTGAGTCATAGGGGAAATAGTCATTCTAATGAAATGTTGGCATCTAAAAAATATGTTTTATGTGATATGTGTGCCATGTTTTTTGTTTTTTTGTTTTTGGTGAAGCACTGCTTAACCTGTGGTCTTACAGAAACCTCCCCTAGTGTCCTGGTCGCTGCACTAGCGCCTACTCTGGTTGGTCGGGGCGCCTGTTCAGGGGGGAGGGAGAACTGGGGGGAGTAGCGTGATCCTCCCACACGCTACGTCCCCCTGGCGAAACTCCTCACTGTCAGCTGAAAAAGAGTGGCTGGTGACTCCACATGTATCGGAGAAGGCATGTGGTAGTCTGCAGCCCTCCCCGGATCAGCAGAGGGGGTGGAGCTGAGGCCGGGACGCAGGGTCCAAAATTAACACTCGCTACCCACCAAATGCGAGTAGATTTTCTGATTGGCGAGTAAATCCCAGAAGCCTAACCGCCACATGGCGAGTAACAAAACAAAGTGAAATCCAACCACTTAATCCCCCCCAGCTCTCTCACTCCCCCCCGCTCTCTCTCCTTAGCAACAGCAATAACATAGCAACAACAATAACAGAAATTAACCAACCAAAATGCATTAGAACAACAACATAGCAACAACAATAACAGAAACTAACCAATCAAAGTGCATTAGAATGTTGCTAGACGCTACTGGCGGGTATCATTACACACACACTCGAGAGGAATAACGACAGCAGCACTCATCAAACTCGGTACTAGCATACTCTATTCTTTTAACTAACATTAGCGAGCAACACCAGTTACGTAGTGATATTCAGAAGGCGCAGAACCACCATCAAAAAGACAACCATGCCCCGAAGAGGAGGAAGAAGCCACCATCACCACCAAACCAAAAGAAAAAGAAAGTTTAGTGAGAATTGGAGGTATGGTGATAAAAGAGGTGTGAGAGGCTGGCTGGAGTATAATGCACAGACAATGATAATGAGTTGCTCCGTCTGTCGCCAGTATGCCAAAAACCGTAGCAATTAATTTGTCATCGGTAACAAGATAATGAAGGTAGAAAACATCAACGAACATGAGACCTCCAGATGTCACATTACCTGTATGAATGTCTCTCGGGCTCAATCGGAGCCTGTCCTCACAACGTCCTCCGTAAAGGCGCCAATAGCCATGTCCCAGCAGACCAGCAAGAAAATGCAAAACATGTTTAGAACTATGCATGCCATTGGCAAGAAGTAGAGACCACTCTCCGACTTCGAATGGATGTACGAGTAAGTGAATTTAGTTGTCATCTCAAAATATCCTTATACAGCGTAAACAAAGTGCTAGCTGTAGCTAACGTTAGCCAGCTAACACTAGTATGTGACACCTAACTTGCACTAATGTTAGCTGTGTGCTAGCTTCAACACCATGAAACAGGTTAAAACTGATTGGCGGTCCAACCTCAACTCAGACACACTCTCGGATCTACTGATGGTGCAGCTGTCATCTACCGAGATCAGGGAGTATAACCTAACCAGTGCTGTTGATCTGTGGCAACAAGACTTCTGTCAGGAGCAGGAGGCCAGACTTCATGGACAGTGCAAAGAGAGTGGCTGTTGTAGAGGGAGAAATGGTCTGGGACTAGGGATGGGCATATGGCGCACTCAAGTAGTTATAATAATAATGCAAATAAAACATGAAATCATACTTGTAACATTTTATCGTTTAACCATTGACCAATTGTACATAAAAATATTTTTGCGTCAGATCTGCTCTTGTCACATTGTTAAAAGCTTTTATTCAACACAATACCTTATTCTCTCATTGATATGTACTGAAAACGTATGTATGGCACAAAAAAGACTAATAATTATTTTGGCTGGTAAAAAATATGCTTGGCCAGTAGATTTTTTCATCTACCAGTCCCCTTGGCCGGTAAGCCAAAAAGTTAATTTTGGACCCTGCTGGGACGGCTCGGAAAATAGGGTAAATGGCCATATACAATTGGGGGGAGAAATAAAACAAATAAATAAATAAATTACATGGCTTTGTGTTGATGCAGTTGCCCACTGGGGGCCGGGGTTCGCGCCTCGGTCTCGTCAGATCCGACTATGGCCGGACTCGATGAAGCAACGATAATTGGCAATGCGGTCTTTGGGAGGGGGGCAGAGTTGGCTTGTGCTCGTCACATGAATGCGTCTCTGTGTGTGTCGGAAAATGCAGTGGTTCGGCCTGGATTCGCCTTGTCACGAAAGTGGTGAGGTGTCTCCTTTGAGACTGCCAGCTGGAGAGATGCAGTTGGCAAACGCATGCAGTACGAGGGTGGGTGTTTGAACTAGAATGGGGATCGATTGGCCACTAAATTGGGAGAAAAAAAAAGAAAGGAAAAATCAGAAATACATTTATTAAAGAATTAAAGAAATACACTGCAATAATCCAGTCTGTCCTCCGCATGGCCATCACTGTCTGGTTTGGTTCAGCCACCAAACAGGACAGGGACAGACTACAATGGACAGCTAGGTCTGCAGAGAAAATCATTGGTGCCAACCTGCCCTCCATTCAGGACTTATACACCTCAAGATTCAGGAAACAGGCAAGGAACATCACTGCAGACCCATTACACCCTGGTCACAACTTGTTCCAACTCCTCCCCTCTGGTAGGTGCTACAGAGCACTGTACCCCAAATCAACCAGATATAAAAACACTTTCTTTCCACTGGCTGTCATTCAAATGAACACTTAACACTGTCAAATAAATCCACTCATGTTGTATATCCTGTACTGTACATGTTGTGTGTGTATGTGTGAGACAGCACACAGAGTGTGTGTGACCCGTCAGTGCAGTAGTACTGGGGTAGTAGTGCTTGTAGTTAGTGCATGCTGCTTCTGCTTGCTACTTTCCGCTTTCAGCTACTGCCGCCGGCTAGCCCTCTTGTAGGGGGTGAAAGGAGGAGCCGAGTGCCTAAGTCTCCTCCTGCCGGTACATAGCCTCTCCGTCGTCAAGACTCCTGCAGTACCTCCTCTTGGCCACACATGGTAACTGGGTACTTTGCGGTCTCAAGCCAAACTGTAGGGGATCTCAGAGCAGCAGTGGGCCCCAGAGAAAAGGAGCACAAGCCCACCGGTGTGTGGACACGCCCTGGCGTCTCTCAACCACTTCCCCAACTATGGGCTAATAGCAACTAAGTCCTCAACGGCGGAGCGGGCAAAAGATGGTGGCTGTGAGGAGCACCACAACGGCCGCAAAGGCGGAAGAAGGCTGCAGCAAAGAAGGGCCCCCAGTTGTCTTGGTCTCCATGCCACTGGATCCTGGCCTTTCTATACCAAGGACTGTGTAGAGGCTGCCTGTGCACCAGCCTCCCCACATTAAAAGATTCCACGCACAGGCGTCCTCCCGAAAGGGAATCAGACCGTTTAACATCCCGGACAAAGTCCTGTGGCGGTCAGGAAGTGGTGACGGTGGCAGGTCCGTTAAGTCTGGCAGCTCCTACCCACAACCTGACACGCAGGCGGTGGGTGTCTGATTCAGTCGCTAAGCTCTTGGGCTGAGGCAGAAAGAGCTTTTTGGCAGCTGTACCGACGACTGAGCAGCCCCATTTAGGATTCACTCTGCTCACCCCAGTAGGGGAAGGGGCTGGAAAAGGTGCCCTAAACATAGCCTGCCTCGAAAACTCCTGTCTGGGCTACCGCACCCAGAGGGATCACCACTAAGCGGTCAGAAACATAAACAGAAGCAAACTTACATTGGAACCTCGAACGTGTGGACCCTCTTGGACAACAAACAGTGATCAACCCGAAAGGCGAACTGCCATCATCGCCAGGGAGCTAAGGAGATTCCGGATCGAAATCGCAGCACTCTCCGAAACCAGACTGGCTAATGAAGGGCAGCTGAAAGAGGAAAAAGGCGGACACACTTTCTTTTGGAAAGGAAAACCTAATGATGAGCCAAGGATCCACGGTGTGAGTTTTGCTATTAAGAACAGCCTCATCAACCCAAAGTCCCCAAGGAGGATAAGCTAATTCTACTTGGAGATTTCAATGCGAGGGTGGGACGAAACCACAATCTATGGAGAGGTACAACAGGGAAGGAAGGAGTTGGCAACACGAACTCCAACGGCATATTACTGCTATCAAAGTGCTCAGAACACAGCCTGGTCATCACCATCACTCTTTTCCACCAAAAGAATAAACTCAAAACATCCTGGATGCATCCTCACTCTAAGCTCTGGCACCTCATCGATTACACAGTCGTCCGTGCCAAAGACCGCCATGATGTGCTCAACACCAGAGTGATGATCAGTGCGGATGACTGCTGGACAGACCACCGCCTCATCCGCTCCATCATGCCCATCAGTCTCATGCAGAAAAGAAGGGTGCAAAAACGACAGTGCCAGCCAAAGCTCAACATCGAATGGATGGGTGACACCACCTTTCGAGAACAGCTCCAGGCTACTCTCAGCGCTAGTCTGCCTAAGCAATATCCAGAAGATATTGATACACACTGGGACCTGCTTAAGTTTATCATCGTGAACTCCTGCAAAAGCACTGTTGGATACAAAACCCGGAAACATCAAGACTGGTACGATGAGAATGACAACGAAATCCAACAGCTCATTGACATCAAGCGGCAAACCTTCATTGTCTGGCAAAATGACATCAACTGCAAGGCTAAAAGAGTAGCCCATACCATAGCAAAGGCAGCTGTTCAATCTTGGGTTAGGCAACTGAAGAACAAGGAAGGCTCTGGAGATCCAGCAGCTTGCTGACTGTGGGGATACCAGAGGTTTCTTCGATGCCACAAGAGCGGTATATGGCCCCAGCCACTGTTGCCTAGCCCCCCTTCGCTCCAAAGATGGGCTATTGCTGCTGAAAGACAATGAGTCAATTACCAACAGATGGGAAGAGCATTATGAGGAGCTACTGAACAGGGACACAACTACTGAGATGGAGGCCCTTGACCAACTCCCTCAACAACTCATCAATGAGAATATGGGAGCACCACCCAGTCGGAACGAGGTGCAGGATGCCATAAGGAAGATGAAGAACAACAAGGCCAATGGACCTGACGGCATCCCAGCAGAAATCCTGAAGGATGGTGGGCCAGTTCTCCTTAGTCACATCCAAGCCCTGTTCCTAAAAATATGGGAAAAGGAGGAAATCCCTGCACAACTTAGGGATGCCCTCATTGTTTCCATCTTTAAGAAGAGAGACGAGGCAGACTGCAGAAATTACCATGGCATTTCCGTCATATCCACTACTGGGAAAACTCTCGCCTGGGTTTTGGCTAATAGACTCCTCCCCGTCAGTAAACATTCTCCCTGAGTCTCAGAGTGGATTTCGGGCCAAATAGAAGTACCATGGACATGATTTTCATTGCTCGCCAACGACAGGAAAATGCCGGGAACAAAATCGACCACTATACATGGCCTTCATAGACCTCACCAAAACCTTTGACTCTGTGAACAGTCAGGCTCTGTGGCTGGTTCTGGTAAAAATTGGCTGCCCGGACAAATGCATCCGGATACTGAGACTATTGCATGACAATATGTCAGCCACAGCACTCAGTGGCAGTGGAAATGAAACGGAACCCTTCAGGGTTGACACTGGAGTCAAGCAGGGCTGTATCATTGCTCCTACCCTGTTCTCCATTTTCATTTCTGCTATCCTCCATCTTATGGGTAAACACCTGCCACAAGGAGTCAGAATCATGTACAGAACTGACGGACAACTCCTGAACAGCAACAGATTCATGGCTAAAAGCAGAACCACCACCGTATCCATCATGGAGCTGCAGTATGCCGATGACAATGCCCTTGTGGCCCATTCAGAAGAGGACCTCCAGTGCATTCCGGACGCTTTTGCCAAGGCATACAAGCAACTTGGTCTGGCCCTTAACATAAAAAAGACCCAGATCCTCTACCAGCCACCACCCAACACGAATAACCCTGCTCCACCCCCAACTATCTATGCTGACAAAACCAGACTGGAAAATGTGGACCACTTTACATACCTTGGAAGCCTCCTATCGTCCAAAACTAATATTGATGAGGAAATACACCACCACCTCAGCTGTGCCAGTGGGGTTTTCTCTGGTCTACAAAGCAGTAGTGTAGCCCACCCTACTGTATGGATCAGAATCCTGGACCACATACAGCAGGTACCTGAAGGCACATCATCAGAGGTGCCTCCGAAAAATCCTCAAAATCACCTGGGAAGATAGACGCACCAACACCAGTGTCCTGGAGGAGGCTAACATTCCCGCTATCACTGCCACCATCGCCCAACACCAGCTCAGATGGACTGGCCATGTCATCCGTATGCCCGACTCTCGCCTTCCAAAACAAGTCCTATACTCCCAGCTTCTCACAGGACAACGTGCCCCAGGTGGTCAAAAGAAAAGGTATAAGGACAACATCCAAACGAATATCAAAAAATGCCACATAGATCCTAAGACCTGGGAGGACACAGCAACCAACAGGGCGACCTGGAGAAAACTTGTCCGGGAAGGAGCTGCACTTTATAATAATGATCCCCGACGTGCTGCAGAAGACAAGCGCAGACTCAGAAAGGAGGGAGTTTCCACCAAAAAGGCCCGAACCAATCCCAAAATTACCACTGCCCACCCCTGCCCACACTGCACCAAAATATGCGGCTCCAGGATTGGCCTCTTCGCCCACCTGAAGACCCACAAGAACCAAGAAGGAGGACAGTCATACTCGACCCCGAGTGACTGCCGATGGTGATGACTGTACATGTTGTATATACTGTACAAGCACGTATACTGTTACACTCTGTCAGGTACATATACCTCAGGCATGTATGCAAGTAACCTGCAAACATCTATTTCAGCATATCTGATATATCTCTGCACCACTGCACTTTATCACCCCTTATTTCACCTGTATATGTCCCCCACCTCCAGGCCTGCATGCTCAACTCCACCTGCCCCTTGGCTGTCCGACTCAGTACATACTGACAGATGGAGCCTAAGAGTGGCAGAGCACAAATGGAGAAAAGGCAAACTCCCAGAGGACCTTCTCAATTTCCAATCTCTTCTTTCCACTTTCTCCTCCTCCCTTTCTGCTGCGAAAGTTGCCTTCTATCACTCTAAAATCCTATCCTCTGCCTCTAATCCGAAGAAACTCTTTGAAACCTTCTCTACACTTCTTCAACCCCCACCTCCACCTCCTACTTCCTCCCTTCTCCCTGATGACTGCGCTAACTTCTTTGACAAGAAGGTAAACGACATCAGATCCTCCTTTTCTCACCACCCGGTTAGTGATCTTTGCACTAGCCCACCCTCTGCACCCTCCCTCACCTCTCCACATCCCACCCTATCCCACCTCGCTTCCCTCTCCCCCGACAAGGTCCTCAACCTCATCGCATCCAGTCACCCCACCACATACTTCCTTGATCCGGTCCCCTCCCCTCTTCTTCAGTCTATAGCACCTGAACTCCTTCCCTTTCTAACCCACCTCATCAACACCTCCCTCCAAGCAGGATGCTTTCCATCTGCCTTCAAGAGTACTAGAGTCACCCCCCTTCTCAAGAAACCATCACTTAACCCCTCTGACGTCAAAAACTACAGACCAGTTTCCCTTCTACCCTTTCTATCCAAAACTTTCGAACGTGCTGTCTTTAACCAACTTTCTTTGTACCTCCACCAGAACAACGTCCTGGACCCCAACCAGTCTGGCTTTGAGGTGGGTCACTCGACAGAGACGGCCCTCCTTGCAGTGACAGAATCGCTGCACTTGGCGAGAGCAAACTCTCTCTCTCCTCTGTCCTGATACTCCTGAACCTGTCAGCTGCGTTCGACACAGTGAACCACCAGATCCTCCTCTCTACCCTCAAGGGGCTGGGTGCCATAGGCTCTGCACTCTCAATGTTTGCATCCTACCTGACCGGTCATTCCTACCAGGTGACATGGAGAGGATCTGTGTCGGAGCCTCGCAGACTGACTACAGGCGTTCCACAGCGTTTGGTTCTGGGTCCTCTCCTTTTCTCTCTGTACACGACATCTCTAGGTTCCGTTATTCGCTCGCATGACTTCTCTTACCATTGTTATGCCGATGACACCGAGCCGATCTTGTCCTTTCCGCCCTCTGACACACAAGTAGAGACACGCATTGCTGCGTGCTTGACTGACATCTCGGAGTGGATGGCGACGCACCACCTGAAGCTCAGTCTGGACAAGACAGAGCTGATGTTCCTCTCGGGGAAAGGTTGCCCGCACTGGGACCTGGCCATCACCATTGACAACACTGTGGTAACGCCAACTCGGACTGCGAGGAATCTGGGTGTGATCCTGGACGACCAACTGTCGTTTCCTGCAAAAGCTTGCTCCTGCAGATTTCTCCTCTGTAACATCAGGAGGATTCACCCATTCCTCACTGACGAGATGGCACAGGTGCTCATCCAGGCTCTGGTCATCTCCCGGCTGGACTACAGCAAATCCCTCCTTGCTGGCGCCCCGGTGTCGGCCATCAGACCTCTGGAGCTTGTTCAGAAAGCTGCAGCTCGTCTGGTGTTCAACCGCCCCAAGTTCCCCCACACAAGTCCCCTTCTCATGTCCCTACACTGGCTCCCAGTAGTTGCTCGCATCCAGTTTAAGACTCTGGTGTTAGCCTACAGGGCAGTGAAAGGAACAGTTCTTTCCTATCTCCAGGCCATGGTCAAGCCCTACACCCTCGCCCGACCACTTCGCTCTGCTGCCTCGGGCCGCCTGGTTGCCCCGTCACTCAGAGGCCCCTGCTGCCGATCGACCCGGTCATGGGTCTTTTCTGTCCTGGCCCCACAGTGGTGGAATGAACTCCCCACTGATGTCAGGACAGCAGAGTCGCTGCTCATCTTTCGGCGTAGGTTGAAAACACACCTCTTCAAGAACTACTACCCTGTTACTTGCTCTTAGCACTTACTGTATTCTATCATTAAAAAAAAAAAAAAACACAAAAAAAACTCTTTCTTGCGCTTTTACTTTACCGTTGGTTTTGCTCTTAGATGCTTGTTTAGAGAGAAGATGCACTTATGAACTCTGACGACGAGTAGTTCTCCTGATTTCCTACATTAAATGCACTTATTGTACGTCGCTTTGGATAAAAGTGTCTGCTAAATGACTGTAATGTAATGTATAAGTCAGTCGTTGTGTATATATGTGAAGATTGTTGGGTAACACTTTAGTATGGGGAACGTAGTCACCATTAATTAGGTGCTTATTAGCATGCAAATTAGCAACATATTGGCTCTTAATTGGTCATTATTACGTACTCATTAATGCCTTATTCTGCATGGCCTTATGATACAACCAGTAAGCCATTAACTATGACTTTTCCCTCTATAACCTCAGAATTATTGCTTATTAGTAGTACCATCTCAATATGCTTTGCTTAGTATGGACTTTATAAGGTGGTAGTACCACAAGAAGAGTCATTCTCCCTTACTAACACTTAATGAATATGGTCTGTTCTTACATAACAAAACACAAAACTACAAGTGTTCATAGTGTTAAATTACTGTAAATTAAGTTTTTGTTACTTAGAATATGTTCCCCATACTAAAGTGACATCTTGATCATTACTAATTCACTAGTAATTACGTTTTTTTATGTTCCCCATACTGAAGTGTTACCGATTGTTGTGTTGTAATTCTGTTAAGTACACAGACAGCCACAAAAACGGAGTCAAATTCCATATATGAGCAAACCTACATGCCAATAAACATGATTCTGATGATTCTGATCAACACATTGGTCAGCAAGAGCAAATGTGTCTGCTAGAAATGTTAAATAATATGTGACATTAGTGTATGCTGTGAGACTTAACTGGCCCAAAATGTGCCCTTCAGTAAATCATAGATTGGTAATAAGTCTGAAGACATATGGACAGAGCAGCTTGTTGATGATATGGCGGAGATGGTATTTAACCATTGAATGAGATGACAGAAAGGTTGCAGGCAAGTACATTTTACAACTGACATAAACATTCAAACCATTCAACTACTGGGAGGGTGGATTTAATCCCGAGTGACCTACAGCTCATTTACTCTCCTCTTGTACTCATGGTGTATGGATGAGTTTATGGACATACAGGAATTGTATCATATTAACTACTGACTTCTTCTCCTTTTCACCTTATCAAGGCATATCTCTGACTCACAACAACCTGTAGTCCAGTAGCTGGAAGTCTGTGGAAGAAAGGTGAATCAGTTCATCTGGACACAACGTTTATTGACAAACGTTTCATCATCAGCTAATCGACCCTTTCAGTCTAAACTGACTGCAGGTATCCCCACCCTAAACAATATAGTTGCATAATGACCAAAACTAACGATCAGTTTCATATGTAAATAGGCGTGACCAATAACTAGTTTCAATGGCCATGTGTACTATTCACAGAGGCTTTGGGAATGTTTGCAATCACAGCATTGTAAGATGCCGACAGATGTACTCTTAACGTCTCGCCCTCCGTCCCGCCCTCAGATCAGGGCTAAGAGTACTGCTATCGCCATTTTACAATGCTGTGATTGCAAATATTCTCAAATCCTCTGTGAACACACATGAACACTGCATATGTAACTGGTCGTTGGTTTGGGTCGTTATGCCACTGTACTGTTTATAAGGGTGGGGACACCTGCAGTCACTGTATTATTTATAAGGGTGGGGGTACCTGCAGTCACTGTATTGTTTATAAGGGTGGGGTACCTGCAGTCAGGTGAGACTGAAGAGGTCACTTAGATGATGACGCAGTGCATCTGTCAATAAACGTGTCCAGATGAACTGATTCAACCTTCTTTGACTTTCTTGCCTGGATTATTGAGCATGCATGAAGACAGTAGCTGGAAGGTTCCTTATTTAGACTAATTACACCACCTGCTCTTAACATTGAGAAAAAAGACCTTGATAAAGCAGTCCACCTCATACCAAAGCAATGACCGAGTGCCTGTTTGTGACTTTACCAGCCACTGTCACTATGTTACCAGTAAACTAGATTTTAAGTATAGAAGAGGTCCACCAAATGATGGCTGGCTAACCTGGTAAAATGGCTACTTGAGTAGACCAAATAGACTCACAGACACAGACCAGTATTTCACAGATAGTTTGTGGGTTCTGTCCAATATTTCACAGCCAGTTGGTGCCAGATGGAAGCTTCTCTGCCTAAAATCAGAATTTGCCTCTAAACCATCAGAAGCAGGGTTAGCTGACGGCCTCCCCTCCAAGCTAGTTTAACACCAGACACCGGGACCTTAAGTTTGGGCCTCCTAACATTCAAACAGTCACTTGGCTAGACTCACATATCAAGTCAGATCAAATTAGCGCCTTTGTCTGTGTATACTGAGCTGAGTTGGACAAGATAAATGAAGCGATGGCCAATCACTTGGCCAGTCATCCATTTGAAGGGGAGCAACAATCAACCATCAGCTCCAGTCAGCTGCTCAAGAATCAAGGTAGTGGACAACAGTGGATCCTTAGTGCAGTTAAAAAAATAAAATAAAAATCAACTGAGGAGTGGGAGTCTGGTCCCAAATTCCCTGAATCTGCTTGCTACCCAGACGTATGCCGAAACCCTTCACCATTAGTTGTCCGATTGTTAGTATGAGAAAAAGCTAATCTCAGTGTCTGAGTCATTTTAGCTCAGGCTGGTATCAAAAACCTGTTGGTTCTAAGCAGCTGACCGTCAGCACAGGACTGTCAACTGGAGAAAAGTCATTTTTAATGTTTTATCCTCGGATAATCGCCTCAGCTTTCTCCGTCCTTCAAACGGCGGTCTAACGTTAGCTATGCGAAGCTAATGTGCTAGATACTGACGGCTTCTTTTAACCAAGCTAACCCTGAACAAGACAAGCTGGTTGTTATCGATAATTAAACTAATACTGGTGTTTACGTGGCCAAAGAGTTAACAGGTTATCATCGTGGCGCTGTTAACAGACAGCAATACAGAAAACTACAGTTAGCATTGGTGTTAGCATTGGTATTAGCATTGGTATTAGCTTCACAGTGCAGTTAGCTGCTAGCGGTGTTCCGACGGGCCTGGCGACGGGATACGGGGCTCCCGTACCGCGGAGGACGACACCGCCAGACCGGCCCACATATGACAGCAGCTAACGGGGCGTTGTTACCTGGACAGGTTCCTGCAGCACCGTCATCCCGCTCCGAGGCTCCCTTCTTCTGTGTGTACGTGTGTTTTCGCAGCTTTTGTCTGGTTTCAGTCCGTTTCGTTTACTTTCAGTCTCCAGGCCACAGGCTGCCGGACAGCCGGAGATTTGAACACAGCAGCCGTTAAGCGCCGAACGGAGCCGTTTGTAGCCGATCAGGGGCGGAAATAGTCGTCTATAGCCGATCAGGAGCGGAAATAGTCGAGCGACGAACGGAAACATCCGAAAAAGCGGGACGCGCTCTCCGTCTGTCACGTGACTTTACAGCGTGCCATTTGTGGGCATGTGTAGCGACGCCCCCTCTGGCCGGGCGGGCGCTTGGTGATTAATAAGGGCAATCAAGGCACGCGCTCATTTCACTCGGTTTGCTGTGTGGCGAAAAGGAGAGAGAAGCACGGAACACACGCTTCCACCTAACTCCGGCGGCACAGTGTGTGTGTCTGTGTGTGTGTGTGGGGAACACACAACGCTTCCACCTAACTCCGGCGGCACAGTGTGTGTGTGTGTGTGTGTGTGTGTGTGTGTGTGTGGGGAACACACAACGCTTCCACCTAACTCCGGCGGCACAGTGTGTGTGTGTGTGTGTGTGTGTGTGTGTGTGGAACACACAGCTCTTCCACCTAACTCCGGCGGCACAGTGTGTGTGTGTCTGTGTGTGTGTGTGTGTGTGTGTGTGTGTGTGTGTGTGTGTGTGTGTGTGTGGAACACACAGCTCTTCCACCTAACTCCGGCGGCACAGTGTGTGTGTGTCTGTGTGTGTGTGTGTGTGTGTGTGGAACACACAGCTCTTCCACCTAACTCCGGCGGCACAGTGTGTGTGTGTGTGTGTGTGTGTGTGTGTGTGTGTGTGTGTGTGTGTGTGTGTGTGTGTGTGTGGAACACACAGCTCTTCCACCTAACTCCGGCGGCACAGTGTGTGTGTCTGTGTGTGTGTGTGGGGAACACACAACGCTTCCACCTAACTCCGGCGGCACAGTGTGTGTGTGTGTGTGGAACACACAGCTCTTCCACCTAACTCCGGCGGCACAGTGTGTGTGTGTCTGTGTGTGTGTGTGTGTGTGTGTGTGTGTGTGTGTGTGTGTGTGTGTGTGTGTGTGTGTGTGTGTGTGTGGAACACACTGCTCTTCCACCTAACTCCGGCGGCACAGTGTGTGTGTGTCTGTGTGTGTGTGTGTGTGTGTGTGTGGAACACACAGCTCTTCCACCTAACTCCGGCGGCACAGTGTGTGTGTGTCTGTGTGTGTGTGTGTGTGTGTGTGTGTGGAACACACAGCTCTTCCACCTAACTCCGGCGGCACAGTGTGTGTGTGTGTGTAAAACACACAGCTCTTCCCCCTAACTCCGGCGGCACAGTGTGTGTGTGTGTGTGTGTGTGTGTGTGTGTGTGTGTGTGTGTGTGTGTGTGTGTGTGTTAACCAGTGGAGTGCAGGGTCCGAGCCGTTGGCCGCGGCCTAGCGAGGCTTTGTATCCGCGCTCGGTACAATCGTATCATGGAGATGAGTAGTTTTAGTACAAGTATTGGAGATGAGTAGTTTTAGTACAAGTATTGGAGATGAGTAGTTTTAGTACAAGTATTGGAGATGAGTAGTTTTAGTACAAGTATTGTTGCTTCTGTTAAGCTATATAGAGGAAGAGGATGCAACACTCATCTCCCCGAAATCCACCCTTCATCCATCCACCCTTCATCCATCCATTTCTCCTGCTGTCAGGGTGGCGGGATGCTGGAGCCTCTCCCAGCAGCCACCGGGCGGCAGGCGGGCGGGGAGACAGACCCCCTGGACAGGCCGCCAGGCCATGACGGCCCCCCCCCCCCGACACACACACACACCCACATCCGGCTTCCCACCTGCAGACACTTCTTTTTTAATCCAAGAAAAATGTACAGAACACGTCTGGGAATAAATACAAAATGAAGGTTGCAAATAACTCAACACCGGTGGACATTGTGGTACAGTACAATAGCGTGAATACAGTATGGAGACATCAGAGCAACAGAACACAAGACAGACTACATGATATTTTACAAACAAATCACCAAGCAGAAGGAGCACAAGAGAGCAGGGGAAGCGGATTTAAGACCGGAAGGGCGGAGGTATAAATGTCTTGTAGCGCACTTCATGACATCATCTGCCACAATATGCTGACGTTCTGCGTCACTGGCCCTTCAAGAAAGGGTTTCCGGGTTGACAGGGTGGAGCTCAGGGTGGAGCTCAGGGTGGAGCTACGACTCAGCGCCATGTTGCGCCCCTTGTTTTATTTTTTATTGTCAATATTATACAATCAGCAAGGCACATCATATTCAAGAGAATATCTTCTACAACAAACAGGAGAAACTGAGCGAGCATAATCATCACAACAACAAACACATGACCCAAAAATAACAAATACAACACAAGTGGTCATCAGCAATTAAGGTACATAGATACTGACAAAGACCTAGGGCTTCTTGAGTTTTATAACATTTCATATATATTTTTATATGGTGTGATCTCATTTTGATATGCAGCAAATATTGCAATAATTTTTAAAAAGCGACATTTGTGTATGATTAATTTAGCCAAAATAATTAAATTATTATTCCCAAATTCTGTTTTCTTGTCCTCCAATTGTAAACCAATTTTTATATTTTCATATGTTAAAATCTGACTAATTTGATCATTGCAGGTTATCCAATTTTAAAAAGCCTCCCAAAAGGCCCTAATTAAGCTACACGAGAAAAAATACGTTGTATTGTTTCAATGTTTGCGTTACAGAAAGTGCAACTATTTAAATCTAAATGAAACCTTTGTGTAAGAAGTCATTACACGGTAGATCTCGTTCAACATTTTAAAGTGAACTCCTTCAGCCTTGGCTGGTATTGGAAAGGAAAGGTAACTGGTTCTTATCTTAATTATACCATTTCTGGTGTATTCCTTGAACAAACATTTCCTCTTCAAGGGTGAAGAGAAACAAATTGAGGTGAGATTAGTCCTTAATGATTTATTATTGCATTTTAATCTACAAAACTACATCCATCTATGACCAAAGTAGGCATTGGTAGAATAACCACAGAATAAGTCAGCATGCCTTTGATTGAAATAATCATTGCTTGTGGAATTGCCTTGATTACTGCGTTGTATTGTTTATTAGTACAAACCAGACTGCATTTTCCAATGAAAGCATCATATGCTAAGACATTTCCACGACTAGCCAATAGATGCAAAATGGACCAGATACCTTTCCCCATCCAGTCTTTGTAGTAGAAAGATTTTCTCTTGATTAATGTGCATCTATTCTTCCATATGGGGACTGTGTGTGGGGTCAAGTTATGCTTGTATATCAATTTCCAATAACGGAAGACTTCTTGATGAAAAGCAGATAGCTTAACAGGTGGTTTAGGAATATCATAATCACATCTTAATAAGAAGTCTATACCACCAAAATTCCTGAAGATTTTGGATGGAAAATCAAACCAAAAACTTTCACATTTTTTAACAAAACTTTGTAACCATTTTAGTTTGATGGTACCATTCATTGGGTCAAAGTCAATTGCACATAGACCCCCTTCCTCAACAGATTTCACAATATCCCCTCTCCTTAGATAATGATGCTTATTTTTCCAAATAAAGTTGAAGTTCTCTTGATTAATTTTCTTGATCACTTTATCAGGTATCTCTAATGAATAGGCTGGAAAGAGATGAACCCTCCATCTTGGTAAGTAAAATGCGCCCAAAAATGGATGTCTCTTTAGAGCCAACTATTAAGAATAGTTCTACCGTTCTTGTAAATGACCCATATTACTTTATATTATATTTGATATTATTAAGACAAGTTATTGAGATTATTATATGGTGCTTTGTTTATTAGACTTATATGCTATTGAATTTGTTCTCGAGTGCCATGTACCAGATTTGATTTTATAGTGAATTGCACTTTTGTTGTTTATGTAACGGGGGCAGTCCTATGCTGTTCTGTGCTGGTCAGCCTGCTGCATGCCCGTCACTCTCATCATTAGCTCTGCGTTGTGTTCTAGTTGGGTGGGGCCCCAGGTGTTGTGGGGGGCCCTCAGTCTCTCATCATCATCATCATCATCATCATCATCATGATCAAGGAAGGAGCGGGGACACACAGGACTCTATTTGGCCCACCTTGCCATTTATTTTGGTTTCAAACCCTTCGGCAACCGTCCAGTCCTCCAGCGGGAGCGGTGTTTCTTACGGACGTGGGGGTCGAAGTTCAACCACTGCCCGGACTCCACTCGTGTGCGTTAGAAGGAGAAACCGTCCACGGGACTCCGATGTAAGAAAGGATAAACAAGTATTTTATCCCACAGCTTGCAGTATCTTCTTACAGGGACACTCAAGGTTACGTTCTCCTCAACCAGCAAAACTGTCCCACGGTAAGAAACACGTGTGGCTCGGCTCGATTGCTGCTTGAGACTCCTCCCACAAAACAAAAATGGCCTCTCCCGCGTTCCCTCTTCCGTGTACCCACAAGACCTCTCTCTTAAAGCGACAGTACACGTATATGACGGTCGTTGGAAAACATACATAAAAGTAAATAATGACATAAAATAAAATGTAGTAAACACAAATAACAGCACACAGACAGGATTTGGTGATATTTCATACTCAAACAAAATAAAATAAAAACATTAATTTTAACCTGGTTACATTCACCCCTCCTGAAATTCACCAACATCCTGACAGCAGGATAAAAAGAGAAAGAGGAAAGGAAAAGCCCATCACTGACTACTGGCACAAGTGAAAAGAAGGACCTAGTCCTCCAGTCAACTTAGGAGCTACCTCGGTTACGAGGTTCAGAAAATAATGAGGTTGATCAAGTCTCAGTATTCCCCTAGATCAATGTGACGCCTGATACGCCACACCATGCTCTTGGCCCAAAACAACCCTGTCTGATAGACACCTAATAACTCACATTAAACTAGTTTGAATGACTCCAACCTCCATCAAAGTTCAAACCCTCACACTCCGTAGAAATGGCATCTGAGCCATAGATTCTATTAACCTGTTCACTGACCTCACCACCCTCCCTGTGCGTGTCCTAACCCGACCATCGCTCTCTACTTGTGTGCGTGAGACAGTGCGAGCTGCAACATCTGTATCGAGTGAGTGTGGTGCTTCTGTGTGCGAATCAGTGTGAGATATAACACCAACATCGAGTGAGTGTGATGCCTCTATGTGTGGTGCATGTGTGTTGTGTGGTGCGTGTGTGTTGGGTGGAGTCTGAGCAGTGGCCCCCACAGGACTGACTACCAGACTAGACGGAATGAACTCTTCCGCTTCTGCCCACTCAGATCTAGGCGAGTCTCCAAGTGATGAGACTGCTAGCCCCACTGCATCCCCTGAGACCGTCAGGCCATCTGCACTGTCCTCCTCATCGGACTCTGCGCAGTCAAGCAACTGACTGGTTGTACTGGACTCCTCACCCTGATCTAACTCAGGAAGGGGCAAGAAGTTGACCTCCAACAAACGGTTCCTGTGCACCACTCTGGTGTGCCCCTCTGCATCCTGAATCTTGTAGACGTGGATATTGGGGTTGACACCGACAACCGTGTACACTCCGTTCTCCCATTTGTCAGCCAACTTTCTCTTCCCTCGCTCACTCTGGTTCGCAACCAAAACACGATCCCCGACAGACAGGACAGTGCCCTTGGCGTGTCTGTTGTACTGTCGCGCCTGATGCTGCTGCTCAGCCGTGGAGTGCTTCTGAGCGATCTCCATTGCACTCCTTAGACAGGAAAGCAGAGACTGAGCATAAGAGTCATAGTCAACAACGTGAGGATCATGCAAAACCTGCCTGAACATAACATCCACCGGCAGTCTTGGGACACGCCCATACATCAGGAAGAAAGGTGCACAACCCGTGGTCTCGTGAACAGTGGCATTGTACGCGAGCGTGAGAGAATGGATCTGCTGAGGCCACTGTTGCTTCTGCTGAAGCGGAAGGGAACGGAGCATATTCCCCATCGTGCGATTAAAACGCTCTGTCCCGCCATTACCCATAGGATGGTAGGCCGTCGTGTGGGACTTCGCTACACCCGCCAACTTGAGAAGCTCTGCAATCAGGTTGCTCTCAAAGTTTGTGCCCTGGTCAGAATGTATTCTTTCCGGAAACCCGTAAACACAGAATACATGATCCCAGAGTTTCTTGGCGACCTGCTTCGCTGTCTGATTGGTGCAGGGGAACGCGTGAGCAAGCTTAGTGAAGTGGTCAGTAACCACTAAGACATCGACTGACCGCTGCTTACTGTCCTCAGCGGACCAGAAATCCATACACACAAGCTGCATCGGTGCGGAAGTTTTAATGCTCTCCAGGGGCGCGCAAGCAGCTGGCTCTGGGGTCTTCCCAAACACACATCTCCGACAGCATCTGACATATGCTCTGATATCCCTCTCCATGTCAGGCCAATAAAAACGCTGCCTTGCAAGAGAGAGAGTACGGTCCTGGCCCTGATGACCAGCGTGATCGTGGATGCCAGACAGTGCCTTGTCTTTCAGACTCAGAGGTAAAACATACTGAGACCTCCTCTGCTTGGACACTGGGTCCTTTGTCACCCTGTACAAGACACCATCATTGACTTCCAACTTCTCCCACTGTTTCAACAGCCTGAGGACCTTCTGGTCAGCACCATGCCTCTCACGCCTCGATGGCCGCTTCTGAACAGCGACAAAGGGCAACACCTTGGAGATGCAGGGGTCCTGCTCCTGACTCAACCTGAGCTCCTCGGTGGATAACATTGGCAGTGTATCCTGACCACCCGACAGATGCTGAACGTGCTGGACCAAACTGAGTGCTGTGAATACTGATGCATCAGGCCAGTCACATTTGGCTTGACAAAAAGCCCTGACCTCAGCTGCATCACAAGCAAACCCAGATCGCGCACTACTCAGTGTTTGGGACTGGCAACTGAGTCTGAAAACATCCTGCACAGAGTCCCCCTCAACCCCGTCGGCTTCCTGAACAAGGGCCGGGTAGGGCTCCCTAAGTAGCCTCTGACTGACGGGCTTGGAAAAAGGGTCGCGACTCAATGCATCCGCCACCACGTTTTTCTTCCCTGGCAGGTGTTTGAGATCGAAGGTGTAAGACGCCAACTTAGACACCCAGCGGATCTCACACGCGTCAAGCTTCGGCTTCGTTAGGAGATAAGTCAGCGGATTATTATCTGTCCAAACGGTGAAGCTTTGACCCTTCAGCCAGTGGCTGAACTTTTCACAAACACTCCACTTCAGCGCCATGAACTCCAGTCTATGAGCTGGATACTTCCGCTGTGAGGCACTGAGGGACTTGCTTGCAAAACCAACAGGTCTGGCCTTGGACTCTCCTCGGGGCACTTGAGACAGCACCGCGCCGAGTCCGTCCAAAGACGCATCGACCGACAAAATGAAAGGCACCTCAAAGTCTGGATGGGCAAGCACCACACACTCCAGTAACATCGTCTTCAACAGATCAAATGCTTCCCCACATTCCACCGTCCAGTCTGCGGAGGTAAGCTTAGGGAAGCTGCCATGGGGCTTCTTATCCTTAGCCGACCTCCCCCTCCTCTTTTGTCCAGCTGTAAGGGCGAACAGGGGCTTAGCCACGGAGGAGCAGTTCGGGAGGAAATGCTGGTAGTAAAATACCATACCAAGGAAAGATTTGATCCTACGAACAGAAGGCGTGCACCCATCACCTTCCATGAGATCCTGCACTGTCATGTTGGAGATGACCTCTACTTTGGAGGGATCGACAGACACACCTCCGCCATCAACCACGTGGCCCAAAAACCGCACCCGCTTCTGCAGCAGATGACACTTCTTCGGAGCCAGTTTCAAGTTGTTCTCCCTCAACCTCTGAGACACAGTGCGGAGCCTCGACAGAGCCTCAACCTCTGACGGCGCGAAGACAAGAAGATCATCAAGATAGCACAAAAGCTTCGTGAAGTTCAGATCCCCAAAGATCCCAATCATCATTCTCATGAAGGCTGCAGGGCTATTACAAAGGCCCTGTGGCATGCGATTGTATTCATGCAACCCAAGGGGAGTCGTGAAAGCAGTGTACTTCTTGTCATCTTCATGCATTGGGATGTTGAAGAAGCCAGAGGTGAGGTCCATCGTACTAAAGAGGCAGTTACCACCCAGCGCGGCAAGACAGTCCGACTGGTGTGGCAAGGGATGAGCGTCTTTCAAGGTCCGAGCATTCAGCCATCTGAAATCAGTGCAGATCCGAAGCCCGCCATCCTTCTTCCATACCATAACCAGCGGTGAAGCGTATGCGCTCGAGGACTTCCGGATAATCCCTTTCTCCTCCATATCAGTGAGAACCTGTCTCAACTTCTGATAGTGGGCTGGGGGAACCCTCCTGTAGGGCAAGCGAAAGGGGCGCTCATCCACCAGATGGATGCGATGTGTGTATCCTGTGACCTCGCCACAGTCCAGAGAGTCCCTGGAGAAGATGTCATGGTACTCGGTGAGCAGCTGAGTGAGCTGGGACTTGCATGCCTCACTAACCTGACAGGAGCTGAGGTCAATGTCACTGAGTCCGAGCTCTGACAAACTCCTAGCCGGCTGGACAGGGGGACAGGCACTATCTGTGGCGTTGGACTCATGCCTCCCTGCAACTGATTGCAGTCCCTGGAAAACATTAAAGTCCTCAATCGCCAAGCATGGAAACACATCAGCCAACTTGCAGTTCCTTTTCAGTGTGATGGCTTTGTCAGATGGATTGACAACAGTCATGGGTACCCACCTATCACCCCAGAGCGGTGTGACAAGTCGACCTACGAGGACACTGCGTGGCATGGCCTTGGAGTCTGTCGGCTCCACAACAACAGTGCTTCCAGCTGACATAGGCACCTTAGCAGGAAGTCTGCCCCAGACTAAGTGCTCGTGCCTCGGTAAGAGTGTCACGGCCTGGGTGAGCTTAACAGTACCTATCTTCTCAGGAACTGCACCACCCCTCCAGCGCTCTACATTCGTGAACATGGACAAGAACTGTTCAACGTCAGGACTAGACGGATGTTCCGGTCTGGACGCGATGTCCCAGTACTCAGTACCACTCTTGAGTACATGGGCCACATGTTTAATGACGTTTGTGCCGACTATCAGATCATCATGCTGACCGGGCACGACCAGAGTGGGTATGACAAAGGAAACACCATAAAGCTGCATGTTGAGGTCATAAAAACCATCAGGCCTAGTCTCCAGACCACCGCAGCCAATCAAGACAATGTTCTCTTCACATTGCTGCTTCTCAGGTAAAACACCCCCAGAGCGGAGCTTCTCTACTGCATGTTCACTGATACTGCATGACATAGAGCCAGTATCCAACATGCCATTAAGCTGCACACTCTGGTTGATAAGAACAGGAGCATAGAACAAGTCACTGAAAGCCTGAATCCTCTGTGTCGCCTGAATGACCATACGCGAACCCTGAGGTGCTTTGGCACACTTGTCTTCATACAAGTGAGCCAGGTCGGAGACATCAGTGAGGGATACATCTACATTACCCACACCATCCCTCTCTAGGTGTGGGTTTAGTAGTTTAACGGACGAGACTGACGACCAGCTCTTCCACCAAGCTGAGAACGGAGCTGCTGGGGCGGCTGAGGGTGAGGACAGTCCCTCTTCCAATGACCAGGAGACAAACAGTTTATACATCGGTTCTCCCGGCTGCAGTGGGAAAATGTGGAGTGATCCGGAGACTTACAAACCCTGCACAACCGCTGCGGTGCGTCTGGCACCCGCCCTGCGGCGCTAGCTGGCGGTTGAGTCCGCGTCGGTGTCTGGACCGCAGCGCTAACTGGAACCTGAGTCTGCATTGTGACCAAACGGTCTAGCAAGCTCACCAAACTCCTCATATAGTCATCACCGCCAAAGACAGGTGCGGGAGACGGTGTAGGACACCTTGCACAAAATGATGTAGATGACGCATGAGCCGGGATGGGAGATGGCACCACCGGCACGGTCGTGTTCAAGTCGGGAGCCACGTCGACTACAGGGACATGAACCTGTGAATGGAACCTACGCTCTACTGCGCCTGCTTCACGTTGTCCACCTGCAGCAACACGGTACTTCCTCTCCAGCATGTGCTCATCAAGCCTCTCTTGGATCTCGCTAGCAGACCATTTCCCTGCGGACTTGAACTTAAAAACATTGGCAAGAGACTGATCTGGACAGTGTTTGATAAACATCATGCTTACCTCATGGCTTGGCTCTTCAATACTACGGCCTTGCCGCTTCAAGCATTCGTCAGCCACCTCCACTGTCTTATTATGCCTAATCCAATACTCCATAGCGTCCTCACCTGGCTTGGGCAGCGTACTGTAAAAGTCCGCCAGGGGCATGCTCGAGTATGTGAAGTCACTAAAGTGTTGCTTCAGTACATCAAAAATAATGTGGGGGTTCGCTATGTGGTCGACAGATGTGTTGCGCAGCTTTATCCTCACCACGTCCCTTGCTTTCCCCATAAGCTTAGCTAGAATCTCATGTGACTGCTCACTAACTGGAATGGCTCGCTTCCTCAAATACAAAGTCATAAGGCTCTCCCACTCATGAACTGTAAACTTATCAGAGCTGTCGCCCCTGAAAATAGGAGGCTCCCTAGCGTCTGTCTGCATTACTACTCTAACACTAGGCACTGTCTCCGAACACTGTTCAGCAGACCTAGCACTGTCTGTGTGTGTGTTTCTAAGCATTTGTGTTTCCTGCAGCTTAGCAGTGATTGACTCTCCTATCTTCTCTGCTAACCGAGTAATGAGCATTGCTAACTCACCCACTGGCTGCTCGCTGTTACCTAGCACAGCCCCTTCGCTGATACCTGGCCTGGCCCGTTCTACGTAGCGTGTGGAGGTGAACTGAGGAGTGCCAAATGTGGTCGGGTCTCTAGGTCCTGGTGCTCTGGTGTCTGGTTCCCCGCCCTCTAAGAGCTGCCCGAAACTCCTACCTACACCTAGCCGTAAACCCCCACCCACATCTAACTGGTACCCCCTCTCCATAGCACACTGGCGATCCAAAAGATCCTGATCAGCAATGTTACCCCCACCTACGTACGAACCACCCTCTGCCATGTTCCTACCTCTAACACTCAGATAAAATAAAAAATAAAATAAAAAAGTGAAAAGCTCAATTCATTTAAATAATTGAATCTAGAAATCACTAAGAGATTGAAACAATCACACACAATCAACAAATTCACCAATAGATTAATCACATATGCACATATCCAGTAGTTTAGATCAATAGATTCTTCACACGAGTCCTTCAATCACATCAACAGTAACCTTTTTTTCCTTTTTTTTTTCGTGTGTTTTTCTTCCTTCAGTATATACAAATGTCCTGTTCACAAGCCCAGTCCATGGTAACCACAGCTATGACTGTCCAGTGTCCACACAGCTCAACTCCAGTCCACTGTAACATGAGTGTACAGTCTGTAGAAATACCTGAGGACGTCTGGGGCTTGATGACGACAGCAGCCTCCCGCGGCGAGCAACTGATGTCACTCTCAGGATCCAGGAGGGTCACGGCACCAATGTAACGGGGGCAGTCCTATGCTGTTCTGTGCTGGTCAGCCTGCTGCATGCCCGTCACTCTCATCATTAGCTCTGCGTTGTGTTCTAGTTGGGTGGGGCCCCAGGTGTTGTGGGGGGCCCTCAGTCTCTCATCATCATCATCATCATCATCATGATCAAGGAAGGAGGGGGGACACACAGGACTCTATTTGGCCCACCTTGCCATTTATTTTGGTTTCAAACCCTTCGACAACCATCCAGTCCTCCAGCAGGAGCGGTGTTTCTTTCTTGCGTTCCCTCTTCCGTGTACCCACAAGACCTCTCTCTTAAAGCGACAGTACACGTATATGACGGTCGTTGGAAAACATACATAAAAGTAAATAATGACATAAAATAAAATGTAGTAAACACAAATAACAGCACACAGACAGGATTTGGTGATATTTCATACTCAAACAAAATAAAATAAAAACATTAATTTTAACCTGGTTACATTTACATACCTTTTATTGTGAACAACATTGATATGGTCTCTCTGTTTGTTACTGCGCGTGCGCAAGTTGACGGCAGAAACGAGAAGGAAAGTTAAAATGGCTGACGTTCGCGTGCCATGAGAAAGCCAAGGACTGTTCGTGAAGAATATTGTTTATCATTTTTTATTCAGCACCTAGTAGCTGGAAGGTGAACAGGTATGTGTGTAGAGTGACTGTGTAATTTGAGTTGGTTATGAGGTGTTATTTTTATGTATTGTGTAACCGGATTTAGAAGTTAGCTAAATGAGCTAATGCTAGCAGTGCTATGCACGTTGTTAGGGTAGCTAGCTATGGTGGAAACGTGGTTGCATGTATGAGTGTATGGTTGTATGTTTTATTTTGCTTTCAGCTCTTACGGTGTGTCTGTGGTGGTTCGTGTAGATAAATGGTAGAAATACCGTTGCATGTGTAGGTGCATACAACAAATACCGCACCGCAGCCCATCAGTTACCATCACTGAGTGCATCGTCTCAATAAAGGCCGGCTGGGAATGCTACAGTTCTGTATATTATTTACCACATTAGATGTTTCCCTAATATTTTTATCCTTTGTAATTATGATTCCCAAATATTTAACTTCACTCTCTACTGGAATATTGTGCACATTAATCAGAGGGGGATCATGAATAGCCAATAACTCACACGTCTTCATGTTTAAGTGTAAACCAGAAGCTTTTGAAAAGAGAGACACCTCATTCAATGCTGCAGGAATCTGTGCTGTGTTCTTTAAGAATAAAGCGGTGTAGGGGGCGCTGCTGAGCAGGCTTGATGTAGGACGTGTTTTGCAGGTGCTCCGCCGAAATGTGACTTAATTTATACTTTGTTGCACTATTTTACACTTTTGTAGCTTTTCGAGCTTTACTTTTGCAGCTACTTGCTTTAAGTGATTTTTTTCCGACTGAGGATGATCTATGATGGCAAACAGAGGGAAATCCGACGCTCCCAAACCAGGTCTCGGCAACAGGCCTCGGCCTTCTCCTGAGCCAGAACCCCAGCAGCAGCAGCAGCAGCAGCAGCCAGATGCTGATGAAGCCCTGCTAATGAAGATGAGGCGGGTGATGGACGAAATGCACTCCGATGTCATCAGTAACTGTGACTCCATCGTCTCGGGTGGTGTCAAAAGAGAGGTTACGGCGGCTCTGGAGTCACCTGACGCTAAACTGGCCTCTCAGACTGAGACTAGAACGGACCTCGAGAGCTCGGCTAACGACCACCATAGCAGGCTAGCCGACCTTCCAGCTAATGTTAGCACGCTTAGCACCCTGGTCTACTCTCTCCCTCCAGGAAAGGCGCGGACCTGGAGGGGCGGTCAGGATGGACTAATGCACGCCTGGTGGGCCTGTCTGACTGGGGGTCTGGAAGGCCAGCGACCCACCGAGTTTACTGCCCAACTCTTACAAGACCTATTGGGACTTGATGACAAAGCTGGACTGGATCGGGCCCATCGTACCCTCCGTGCAAGGCCCAAAGATGGAGAACCTCCACGTCCGCTTGTTATTCGGGTTAACCTGTTCCAAGTTCGGAACCAGATTCTGCGACGTGCCGGGGAAGCCTCTCCTCTCTCCTACAATGGCGGCGGGAGGAGGATCTGGATTTCTCCGGATTTCCCTCCAGCGGTGGCCAAGAGACGGGCCGCCTCTGCCAAAGTGCAGAAGGAGCTCCACTCTTGCCCAGACATCAAGTCTGCTCTTTTCCACATTACCTTACCCAGCGGACAAGCTCACAGGTCTGATCACCCTGCTTTGGCATCAGACTTTGTTGAGAAAAAAATTAAAAAGGTTGTCGATCCTGATGCAGTTTAGCTGACATGCTAACTGGCTAGTTGGTTAGCCGCTACTGCCAGGTGATAAGACTACATTTCCCATGGTGCCTTGCTTCAGGGACGTTAGATTGCCTACTGTTAGAGACCAGTCTATGCTAGAGACTGATGTTACCACTGTTTTCTGTTCACTTTTTGCTGTTTTTTTTTTTTAAATCTTAAGTTGTTTACAGTTAAAACTTGAATACACGTTTGCTGTTTAATTATGCATGAATACTTCAACTTCGAAGTTTTAACAACAGGAGTCACTTCATGTTAAGCTTGTTTGATGCTGCAAATTCATGCTGCTTGTCTACTTTTTCTAAGGTGGACTAGTTACATGTAGCTGCTTAGACCTACATATTTACATTATTACGCTATAAGCCTGTTTATTATTGTATATTTGTATTGTTTCCTTAAAATGTCACATTTCCTTAGTGGACGCCGAGTAGTGTTTGGTGGGTTTTTATCAGAGCTACACGGAGACGTGATAGTTTGTGTGTTTTTTGGGGTCAAGTTGCACGAATCCCGTTTGGGGGGATGCTTCTGCCAGTGGGTGGGTGGGTGGAAGGGCTTTTGGTTTTGGTTCGGTTTTGTTTTTCGTTTTTGTTCTTGGTCCTCTTTTTTCTTTTTTCCCCATCAGTCAGGCATTTGTTTTCATTGTTATGCTCTCCTGCTGTCACGCTGCCCTTGTATATAGCACTGTATATGCTTAGTCATGTCTCATACTAATTTAAAAGTGCCTTCATATGGGGGGGGCATTAAATTCGTTAGTTTTAACTGTAAAGGACTCAATAACCCCACAAAACGTAGCAAGGTGTTGCATCATCTTCACACTCTTGGTGCTCAGGTGATCTTTTTACAAGAAACCCATCTTAAAGCTTCTGATCACGCCAGATTGAAAAGGGGATGGGTGGGTCAAATATACCATTCTACATTCCAGAGCAAATCACGGGGGGTTGCCACTCTGCTGCACAAATCTGTTCCATTTATTTATTCATCTGTTATTTCGGATCCAAATGGTAGATTCGTTATTGTTACTGGCCAAATACATAACACTCACTTGATTTTGGCAAATGTATATGCTCCAAATTATGACGACGAGGCCTTTTTTAAAGTCTCTTCTCAACTCTCCCTGATATGTCCTCACACTGTTTGATTTTAGGAGGTGACTTTAATTGCTGGCTCAATCCTCAGTTGGACCGCTCCTCCTCTAAGGTTTGCTCACCTTCGAAATCTGCCAAAGCAATCCAGTCTTTCATGGAAGAGTTTGCAGTTTCTGATGCCTGGCACTTTTCAACCCTTCTAAAAGGGAATATTCTTTCTTCTCCCATGTGCATCACACTTTCACCCGTATTGACTTTTTCTTGGTTGATAATAGACTACTTTCATCGGTGTCAGACTGTAAATACAATGCTATTGTTATATCTGACCATGCTCCAATCTCAATGAACATTTTTTTTAAAAACATAATCAACACGCACTCACCATGGCGTCTTAATACACGCTTACTATCGAATGAGAATTTTGTTAACTTTGTTTCACAACAGATTGACTTTTTTGTGAGTGTAAACAAAACACCTGACGTGTCTGCTTCTTTGCTGTGGGAGACATTAAAGGCATATATTAGGGGGGAAATAATTTCTTATTCAAGACATGAGAGAAAAGTTAGAGAGGAAAAATTATCTAGGCTGGCAAAGAGTATTTCTCAACTTGATAACTTGTATGCTTCCTCCCAGTCCCCAGATATTTACAAGGAACGTCTCTCCTTACAAGCTGAGTACGATGCCCTCATGACTCATCGCACTACTGAGCTCTTGCTCCAGTCGAGATCCCGGTTCTATGAACATGGTGATAAGGCCAGCAAGCTACTTTCACATTAGTTGCGCCAAATGGCTACATCAGCTCACATTTCTCAGATCCAAACAGATTCAGGTAAAACTACTGACCCTTTAGAAATTAATAATATTTTTAAGGAATTTTATGTATCTCTTTACTCTTCTGATCAAGGTCCATCTCCTCCTAATTATGATACCTTCTTTGAAAATTTAGATATTCCCTCTATTGGTCTATCAGACGTGAAAGTATTAGAGAATTCAATTACTACTTCAGAACTTCACACAGCTGCTACATCTCTGCAAAATGGGAAGTGCCCAGGCCCAGATGGTTTTCCGTCTGAATTTTATAAGAAGTTTTGGCACAAGCTGGCCCCTTTACTATTAGATATGTTTAACGAATCACTTGTCGCTGGACATCTTCCTCAAACTGTTAATGAAGCCTCTATTTCTCTCCTCTTCAAAAAAGACAAAGATCCCTTAGCTTGCTGCTCTTATCGCCCAATAAGTTTACTGAATGCTGACTTTAAATTGTTATCCAAATTACTAGCACTATGCCTTGAATCTGTTCTCCCTTCTATAATTTCTCAAGATCAAACAGGATTTATTCGAAATAGGTATTCATTCTCTAATCTTAGATGTTTGTTCAATGTAATTCATAATACTCCGCCTTCTGACACTCAAGAGGCTTTGATATCTTTAGATGCCGAGAAGGCGTTCGATAGAGTGGAGTGGAATTATCTTTTCTTCACTTTAGAGAAATTTGGCTTTGGAAAAAACTTGATTTCATGGATTCGGTTACTCTATTCTTCTCCACATGCTTCAATCAGGACGAATAATATTAACTCTGACTACTTTCGCCTTTTCCGCTCTACAAGACAGGGCTGCCCCTTAAGTCCTTTGTTATTTGCTATTGCCATTGAACCCCTTTCAGTAGCTTTTCAATCCAATCCCCATATTACAGGCATAGTAAGAAATGGCATGGAACTGAAAGTCTCGCTTTACGCGGATGATCTCCTTTTATACGTTTCTGGCTTGCCCACCTCTGTCCCTGCTATACTCGCCACTCTTCAGTCGTTTAGCCTGATATTGGGATACAAACTGAATTTGAGCAAAAGTGAAATATTTCCTATTAATACTGCCGCTAAAGATTATACTCTATCCTTTAAGATTGTCCAACACAGTTTCACATATTTGGGAGTTAAAGTCACGCAAAAAATTGAGGATCTTTATAAAGCAAATTTTGCCCCTTTGCTGACCCGAATTAAAGGGGATTTGGATGGCTGGTCCGTTCTTAATCTTTCTTTGGTTGCACGAGTCAATACGGTCAAAATGAATATTCTCCCACGCTTTTCCTATCTATTTCAATGTATACCTCTTTTTCTCCCTCAGACGTTTTTCCATAAAGTGGACAGCATGGTCCTGGAGTTTGTATGGAATAAGAAAGTTCCTAGAATGCGTAAGTAATATCTACAAAGGCCTAAACTGCTCGGTGGCATGGCACTGCCTAACTTTAGATTTTATTATTGGGCTTCCAATATAAGAATTTTTAAATCCTGGCTTCAACTTGAGGCCTCTCAACCCCCTCCAGAATGGCTTATCATAGAATCCAATTCGGCTAAACCTGCGTCGTTAAAAGCTTTGCTACACTCCCCTATCCATTCCTCCACATCTCCATATACTAAGAATGTAATTGTTAAAACATCTCTTAGAACCTGGGTTCGGTTTAAGCGCTTCTTTGGCCTACAGACTTTTTCTACCTATGCTCCACTAGCCGCCAATCATGTTTTCCCTCCTTCCCTGATGGATAGTGTTTTTTTAAGGTGGGAATGGCTTGGTATCAACACCTTTAAAGACTTGTATATTGATAATGTTTTTGCCTCTTTTCAGCAATTGTCAGACAACTTTTCACGTCCTAAGCAACATTTTTTCAGATATCTGCAGGTCCGGAGCTTTGGTCATAACATGTTTCCCATGTTTCCCCACCTACCTAATGATTCTGTTCTAGATAGTTTCCTGACACCAATTCCAACCTTAAAAGGCTCCATCTCATATATTTATAACCAAATTGATCTTTTACGTCCGGACTCCTTAAATTCCATTAAGATGTTATGGGAGAAGGATTTGGGGGAGGCAATATCAGAGGAAATTTGGGCGGAGATTTTAAAATGAGTTCATAAATCCTCTATTTGCGCGAGGCATAGCCTTATTCAGTGTAAATTGGTTCATGGCACCTATTATTCTAATGCCCGTTTGTCAAAGTTCTATGATGGGGTGTCCCCTGCATGCAACAGATGCCAGCATTCACCTGCAGATCTTATACATATGTTCTGGCTTTGCCCATCTTTGCATAAATATTGGACAGAAGTTTTTAATATAATTTCTGTAATAAGTGGGGGGAAAGTTGAGCCTGACGCTTTTGGTGCGTTGTTTGGAGTCTTTTCTATGTTACCAACTCTCTCTGCAGTTAAAAAAGACCTCCTTGCTTTTACCACTTTTTTGGCAAGGAGACTAATAGTAATTGAATGGAAGTCACAGGTGTCACCTTCTTATTTTCACTGGGCTCGAGACGTTCTCTATTTTCTTAAATTAGAAAAACTTCGACTTTCACTGAGTGGTTCCGCTGATAAATTCCAGAAATTATGGGGTCCATTTTTTCAATTTATTAATCACATAAGTTTCCCATTTATCCCGGACTGATAAACGTGTTTATGGTTTACAGGGCTACTGATGCTGGGCAGCGTGCAGTTTAACTGCTGTTATACCAATGTATTGTGGCATGTGTGAGTAGGTGGACGCATTGGTCCTTGGCTGGTGAGTCGGGCCCTTTAGTCGGGGCGCTGGCCCGGGTCTCCCGCTCTGCGGGCGGCAGCGTTGGCCGGTCGGCTGGGGGGTCCGGCCCGTTGGTCGGGGGCCGGCGTGTCTGCTTGTCCGTGCGTGTTACGGTATTGTCTAGTAGGGACACCACTGTTTGCTGACTGATGTTTTGTTTTGGGGTTTTTTCTTTTCTTCTTCTTCTTCTTTTTCTCCCTCCTCTCTCTTTTGACTGCGTTTTTGTTTTTGTCTTAATTTTTGTTTTTTTTGTTTTTTCCTTTTTTATTGTTATTTTCAGTTTATTTTCTGAGGCAGTAATGCTGTTTTTGTGTATAACATTTTTGATTGTCACTTTTTTACAGCATTTTGATAATAGAGAAGTTTATCATATATGTACATATGCATATATATTTATACATGTTTTGGATAAAAACATTTTGTAATGCACTGGTGGCGCACTTGTATTTTCATGTAAAACTTAATAAACAAAGTTAAAAAAAAAAGAAAAAAGAATAAAGCGGTGTCGTCTGCTAGTTGACTAATAACCAAAGAACTTCCCATAACATTTAATGGTTGGACGTCTAAGCTGTTTTTTATAAGGATAGCTAATAATTTGGCCACAATAATAAATAATAAAGGTGAGCATGGACAACCTTGACGAATACCTCGTTTAACTTCAAAACGCCTTGATGTTCCAAATGGCAGAGAAACCGAACTATTAATATCGTCATATAACATTTCAATTATCTTTATAAACTTTTCCCCAAAACCAACTATTCCAGTGTTTGTATAATGAATGGATGTTCAACCATGTCAAAGGCCTTGTAAAAGTCAAAGAATAAAATAACTCCATCATCTTCAATTAAAGGGCTATAATCTAATAAGTCTAATACCAATCTTATATTATTGTGTATAGACCTGTCTCTAAGAAAACCAGACTGGGTGTCACTTATACTCTGTGTCATACCGTCCCTTTAATCTGTCAGCAATCACATGTGTGAACACTTTGTGGTCAGTGTTCAGCAGCGTACCAGGGCCTATAGATTGTCAACATATCTTATATCTTTACCATGTTTGGGTATAAGTGTTATGAATCCCTGTCTCATTGTAGGAGTTATTGTCCTGTTCCTAATCATGTCATTTATAGCATCCAAAAAAATCCCTTTTATATCCTCCCAAAAGAATTTATAGAAATTGGAGGGCCGACCATCTTGTCCTGGAGCTTTTCCTACTGCTATCCTCTTAACTGCGTTGTCTAATTCTACCATTTGGATCTCGGAGTCACAAATCTCTCTAAACGTTAAATCTATTTTGGGGATATGTGGTTTTACATTTTCTAGAAATGCGATTGAATCGTCAACAGAGTATTCTGACGAAAACAGTTTAGAATAAAATCTAAACACTTCTTCAGATATCATTTCATGATCTGTGCATTCAACATCATTGATCACTGACATGTTAATTGTCTTTCTCTCCTGTCTCCCTTTTTCTAGTCCACTGAAATAAGCCGTGTTTCTGTCCCCTTCTTCCAGCCACTTAGCATGAGATCTTATATAGGCACCTTGTGTTATTTTAAGATATAGTACATTGTCAAACTTGGCCTGGAGGCTAATAAAACTGCTTTTATCAACATCAGATACTAATGTCTTATTACAGCAATCACTTATGTCTTGTACCAATTTGACCTCTTACTCTCTTTGTTGTCTACATTTAGATTTACTAAAACTTATTGAAAACTCCCTCATTTTAAATTTAAAAAAATCCCATCTACTACTGCAGCTAGTTATACTCCTACCTTTCTTAATTTTCTGTAATAAATCTGTGATGGATTTAACATACGCCTCACCTTTTAGGAGGTCTGAGTTAAACTTCCAATAATCTTTTTTGTATTTAGTCCTACTCTGGATTCAGTACAAGATGAATTAAACAATGATCTGTTAAGGGAGCGCTAGAAATTGACACATCTGACACATACTTTACAATTTCAGATGTTGCTAACCATATATCTATTCTGGATTTACAACTGCCATTTGGTTTAACCCACGAAAATTGACTAACATCTGGATTCCTGTCTCTCCAAACATCTATTAGAGCATTGGAGTTAATAAAATCAAATAAAATGTGATCATCCTGGTTAGTACTGTATCTAGAAGGGCACCTGTCCTGCCATTCATCAGGCGTCAAATTTAGGTCTCCACCAATCAGAATAAGGTCAGTATGATAGACTTCCTTGTATTCAGAAATAACATCAGTCACTTTCAATAACAACAATTTGTTTTGGTTACTATTGTTATATCCATAGACATTTATCAGAATAACAAAAGTTCCCTCCACATTTAACGCAACTGCAAGCCAGTAACCATCCTCATCATTTCTGAAAGTAACCCCCTTCCCATGACACCTATTGAAACATATGGCTGCACCACCAGAACGCTTAGATAAGCCATGGCTGAAGAGGATTTCCGCTCCCCTTTGGTTTGACCAGAAGGCGGCATCAGCGTCACATTAATGAGTTTCCTGTAAAAAAAGCGCATTGGGCTTTTTGCCCTTTACAAAAGAAAACTACAGCCTTCCTCTTCACATGGTCTCTGAGACCCCTGCGTTTAATGAAATAAAAGATAAACTTGTTTAACATCAACAATGTAACAACATGCTGTTTTGGAACTCAGCAATAACAATAAAAAGAAAAAAGTTTCTTAAGTTCCTCTTATATCAAATAAACCAAAACATAAAAAACAAACCTTAAACTCGTATTTTCCGTCGTCCTCTCGTGTCCCTAGACGTTTGTCTCTCACTCTTTAGCATAAATGCGGCGTCCATTTCGGAATCCAAACGATCCGCGGGAATACGCCTGTTCACCAGCCTGTTCACCAGCCTGTTCACCAGCCTGTTCACCAGCCTTCACCAGCCTGTTCACCAGCCTGTTCACCAGCCTTCACCAGCCTGTTCACCAGCCTTCACCAGCCTTCACCAGCCTGTTCACCAGCCTTCACCAGCCTGTTCACCAGCCTGTTCACCAGCCTTCACCAGCCTGTTCACCAGCCTGTTGACCAGCCTGTTCACCAGCCTTCACCAGCCTTCACCAGCCTGTTCACCAGCCTGTTCACCAGCCTTCACCAGCCTGTTCACCAGCCTTCACCAGCCTTCACCAGCCTTCACCAGCCTGTTCACCAGCCTTCACCAGCCTGTTCACCAGCCTGTTCACCAGCCTGTTCACCAGCCTGTTCACCAGCCTTCACCAGCCTTCACCAGCCGGTTCACCAGCCTGTTCACCAGCCTGTTCACCAGCCTTCACCAGCCTGTTCACCAGCCTTCACCAGCCTGTTCACCAGCCTGTTCACCAGCCTGTTCACCAGCCTTCACCAGCCTGTTCACCAGCCTTCACCAGCCTGTTCACCAGCCTGTTCACCAGCCTGTTCACCAGCCTTCACCAGCCTTCCTTGCTTGTTCGATCTGCGGCCAAGGTCTCTCGTCTCCACCTTTTCACCCTTGGTCAAGTCCTCGGCGAAACGGATCCTTGCGGCATCCGCGCAGACCTGCGACTTCTTGGTCATCTTCCAGGTGCCATCTCTGTGCTGTCTTTTGACGAACTGTACCATCACCTGGCGGCTCCTGTTTGTCTCTTTCTTCCCCAGGCGAGGCACAGTGTCCCCACATACTCATCCATTTTCTGGAACCATTCCGGGGCGATTCCTCCAAGTAGCCGGATCACCTCCTGCCTGATATTCTCTTCCATCTTCTCCTGCATTCCTTTCATTCTCAAATTCCACCGTCGTTTGTACCGTTCCTGTTCTCTTGACCTCTCTTTGAGCTCGTCGACTTCTTTCCGTAGGGTGCACACTTGAGTTTCCAAAACCGAAACCTGCTCCTTGCATTCCTTCACCTCCGCTGCGTTAAATTCGATTGACTTGGTCAGACTGGCAACCATCCCTGTGTTGTGTGTCATCTTCGTGTCAAACGCCTCCATCTCTCGCTCTCGGTTGTCAAATCAGGTGTGAAGCGCTTGAATGGCCGCTGACAGCTGAGCAGAGGCTGCAAGCTGCCTGGGTAGCTTTCCAGCAGGAGCTTTGGGCGGTGTTACCTGTGGGGAGTCGCTCACCTCGTCGAGACTTCCTTTCTCTCCGCTGTACGCCGCAGACTCCACCGCCACCACATAGTCATGGTCCGTCAGAGACGAGGACCCTCGGCTCCCCGCGGAGTCCACCTGCGCTTTTAGTTCCGTTTCTGGCTTATTTTGGTCCTTGGACATGGTCAGGCTGTCACTTCTAACTATTTAGTGGCGGTAAAGTAAACCAATAACTTACTTTGAGGAACTTTGCACACTGCTCTGAGAGCCTGCAGCTGCTCAGTCCGCCATCTTGCCGCCGGAAGTCTGTTGCGCTCGTTATGGTTTTTGGGCGGAAGAATAAAAGACGCGCGTTCATGTAGTCAGGAGAGAAATAGTCCGTCACTACTTTCCTGCAATTTCCACATTTTGGACCCCGACGTTTGTCTGCTGGACGTTTCCAGAGACAACAACATTTTAGCCTTTCTGTTCATTTTTCCATACTTTTCAGTGACCTAAAGTAGACGGCAAAGCTGTGCAAGAAAAAGGTGAAAGAGAGAGTACTGCAGTTCCATTTACTAGAATGTATATGATCCATCCATCCATTATCTGAACCGCTTATCCTGCTCTCAGGGTCGCGGGGATGCTGGAGCCTATCCCAGCAGTTATTGGGCGGCAGGCGGGGAGACACCCTGGACAGACCGCCAGGCCATCACAGCCCCCAGCCCTCCACCACATACCACACACACACCTAGGGACAATTTAGTACGGCTGAGTCACCTGACCTACATGTCTTTGGACTGTGGGAGGAAACCGCAGCACCCGGAGGAAACCCACGCAGATATGGGGAGAACATGCAAACTCCACACAGAGGACGACCCGGGACGACTCCCAGGGTTGGACTACCCCGGGGCTCGAACCCAGGACCTTCTTGCTGTGAGGCGACCGCGCTAACCCCTGCGCCACCGTGCCATCCTGTATATGATATTTACCCAAAATAATTGCGAGGTTAACAAGGTCTGAAATTTTGTATCTAAATTGACCATAAAATAAATAATGTCCCTGTATGTAAAAGAAAGTCTGTTATCCAGTTTTAAAGACAACCAACTATGAATATCGGCTGAAAACAAACCAGCATATGAGCATATAAAAACAGATGGCCAGTAGTCTCAGTTTCTGAAGAACAAACGATGCAAGGACCCACTTCACATTTACACTTGTGTGAAGAACATCACTTACAGGGTGTATTGCTGATGCTATTTTAAAGTGGGTTTCTTTGACCTTAGGAGCAATTGGAGAATATGAGTCAAGTCAAGTAAGTTACACATGTGCCTCAGGGGGCTTTACGGCACCACAACATCCTGTCCATAGATCCTCACATCAGAGAAGGAACAACTTCCTAAAACCTTTTAACAGGTAAATAAAAAAAAGAAAAAGGATTGCCTCCTCAAAGGGGCACCAATGTTAACCCGTACAAGACAAGAGTTAACTACTACTACTACTACTACTACTACTACTACTACTACTACTACTACTACTACTATTACGACTTTCAGCTGCTCCCGTTAGGGGGCGCCACAGCGGATCATCCATTTCCATCTCTTCCTGTCTTCTGCATCTTCCTCTGTCACACCAGCCACCTGCATGTCCTCCCTCACCACATCCATAAACCTCCTCTTTGGCCTTCCTCTTCTCCTCTTCCCTGGCAGCTCCATATTCAGCATCCTTCTCCCAATATACTCAGCATCTCTCCTCCACACATGTCCAAGCCATCTCAATCTTGTCTCTCTTGCTTTGTCTCCAAACCGTCCAACCTGAGCTGTCCCTCTAGTATACTCGTTCCTAATCCTGTCCTTCTTCATCATTCCCAGTGAAAATCTTAGCATCTTCATCTCTGCCACCTCCAGCTCCACCTCCTGTCTTTTCATCAGTGCCACTGTCTCCAAACCATACAACATAGCTGGTCTCACTACCATCTTGTAAACCTTCCCTTTAACTCTTGCTGGTACCCTTCTGTCACACATCACTCCTGACACTCTTCTCCACCCACTCCACCCTGCCTGCACTCTCTTCTTCACCTCTCTCCTGCACTCCCCGTTACTTTGGACAGTTGACCCCAAGTATTTAAACTCATACGCCTTCGTCACCTCCACTCCTTGCATCCTGACTATTCCACTGTCCTCCTTCTCATTCATACATAGGTATTCCGTCTTGCTCCTACTAACTTTCATTCCTCTTCTCTCCAGTGCATACCTCCACCTCTCCAGGCTCTCCACAACCTACACCCTACAGTCACTACAGATCACAATGTTATCTGCGAGCGTCATCGTCCATGGAGACTCCTGCCTGATCTTGTCCATCAACCTGTCCATCACCACTGCAAACAGGAAAGGGCTCAGAGCCGATCCTTGATGTAATCCCACCTCCACCTTGAACCCATCTGTCATTCCAACCGCACACCTCACCATTGTCACACTTCCCTCATACGTATCCTGCACCACTCCTACATACTTCTCTGCAACTCCCGACTTCCTCATACAATACCACACCTCCTCTCTCAGCACCCAGTCGTAAGCTTTCTCTAAATCCACAAAGACACAATTTAACTCCTTCTGGCCTTCTCTATACTTCTCCATCAACATTCTCAAAGCAAACATCACATCTGTGGAGCTCTTTCATGGCATGAACCCATACTGCTGCTGCTGCTGATCATCACCTCTCCTCTTAACCTAGCTTCTATTACTCTTTCCCATATCTTCATGCTGTGGCTGATCAACTTTATACCTCTGTAGTTGTTACAGTTCTGCACATCGCCCTTGTTCTTGAAAATCGGTACCAGTATGCTTCTTCTCCAATCCTCAGGCATCCTCTCACTTTCCCAGATTGTGTTAAACAATCTAGTTAAAAACCCCACTGCCATCTCTCCTAAACACCTCCATGCCACCACAGGTATGTCATCAGGACCAACTGCCTTTCCACTCTTCGCCCTCTTCATAGCTGCCCTCACTTTCTCCTAATCCACCGCACTTCCTGATTCACTATCCCCACATCATCCAACCTTCTCTCTGACTCTAATTTTCTTCATTCAGCAGCCCTCAAAGTACTCCTTCCACCTTCTCAGCACACTCTCCTCGCTCGTCAGCACATTTACATCTCTATCCTTGATCGCCCTAACTTGCTGCACATCCTTTGCAGCTCGGTCCCTCTGTTTATCCAATCGGTTCAAGTCCTTTTCTCCTTCCTTTGTGTCTAACATGTCATACAACTCACCATACGCCTTTTCCTTTGCCTTTGCCACCTCTCTTTGCTTTACGCTGCATCTCCTTGTACTCCTGTCTACTTTTTTAATCTCTCTTACTATCCCACTTCTTCTTTGCCAACCTTTTCCTCTGTATACTTTGCTGTACTTCCTCATTCCACCACCAAGTCTCCTTGTCTTCCTTCCTCTGTTCTGATGACACACCAAGTACTTTCCTAGCTGTCTCCCTCACTATTTCTGCAGTGGTTGCCCAGCCATCCGGCAACTCTTCACTACCACCCAGTGCCTGTCTTAACTCCTGCCTTAACTCCACACAACAGCCTTCCTTCTTCAACTCCCACCATTTGATCCTTGGCTCTGCCTTCACTCGCTTCCTCTTCTTGGTCTCCAAAGTCATCCTACAGACCACCGTCCGATGCTGCCTAGCTATGTTCTCCCCTGTGAGTCCGTACAAAACAAGAGTTAAAGTCCCCAAAATGTTTATATTTGAAGACTAAACTAACTTTTCTGTTATCATATATTTTATTCAGCAGACTGATATCATCAAACTCTAGAGAAGGCAAAGAAGGGACAACAGAAGAATGTTGTACCGCTTGTAACACTCGGGAGCGAAGGAATGGGGAATGATTTGCAGATTTTTCCATAAACTTTTCTTGAAATAGTGGTTCTGTACTTAATAGTAAACTCATCGAAGGGTAATAAGAGTCCATCCATCTGAATTCAGTGAGTCATGTACAAATGTTAAACCACTGTCGAACCAATGAGCTCTGAAAATTGATTTTCTAATTATGGTAATAACCCTGTTGCTCTACAATAAAGAATTGTGTGGCGAAACATCGTGGGCAAATATAAGTTTTCCATAATGTAATGCATGTTTGTGGAAGTCGGAGAGCTTTATAGGAAATTTTGACACCTCAAAATCACACTTAAGCAAAAAGTCAATCCCTCCAACCTTAATGAATATTTTGTTAGGGATATGGCACCACAGAGATTGATGTGAAATACATTCTTCTAACCATTTGACTCTGAAAGCTACATTTACACGTTCAAATTCCATGGCTTTTAATCCCCCATTGACATTGGGACACATGGTGGACAGTGAAGGGCTCCATCCCACTGAGGAGAAGGTGGAAGCCATCGTGAATGCATGAAACATTTCTGAACTCCGTTCATTCCTTGGACTGCTGAACTACTATGGCAGATTCACGCCCAGTTAGGATAACCACATTTAACCAGGACCTGTTTAATGTGGGGTTTCTCCCCTTCCCGGCCGCTGTTTCGGTGGGGACGTTGTCAGCTCGGTGGTCCAGCGTCCTGATAACTTCTAGTTTGTGCTGCAGTGGATGATGAGAGTCAAACCTTAAGTACTGATCAGTATGTGTTGGTTTACAGTAAACATCAACAATCAAATGTCCCCCAACACCAATTACAACTCCACAGTGTAAGAAGACTACCCTGTCATGTTCCACATCCTCCCTGGTGAACTTGATGTGGTGTCCACAGAGCTGTTGTTGTTGTTTTAATTTTCCCCCTTTTCCTCCCCCGTTGTACCTGGCCAATTACACCACTCTTCCTAGCCGTCGTGGTCAATGCCCCCCCCCCTCCAAACCGGGAAGGGCTGCAGACTACCACATGCCCCCTCGGATACACGTGGAGTCGCCAGCCGCTTCTTTTCACCTGACAGTGAGGAGTTTCACCAGGAGGACATAGCGCGTGGGAGGATCGCGCTATTTCCCCCAGTGCCCCCTCCCCCCAGAATATACGCCCCGATCGACCAGAAGAGGCAGGCGTTAGTGCAGCGACCAGGACACATACCCACATCCTGCCTCCCACCCGCAGACACGGTCAATTGTGTCTTTAGGGACGCCCGACCAAGCTGGAGGTAACACGGGGATTCAAACCAGCGACCCCCGTGTTGGTAGGCGACGGAATAGACCGCTACGCTACCCGGACGCCCCTGTTGTCCACAGAGTTAATGTGGTCGGTGAAATGTGGTACGTTCTGAGATTTAATGTTAACCCAGGTGTCGTTCACAAATCTGAACCAATGGCTAGATGGTGTCCCTCGATAGGACATCAGAGCCTCTTTTCCACTTCCTCCCTATACAAGTTGGCCACTACAGGTGAGACTGGGGAACCCATAGCACACCCATGCCTCTAACTATAGTACTGCCCCCTGTATGTGAAGTACGTGGACTGAAGACACAGCTTCAGCAGCAGACACACTTGGTCAGTGCTAAGGGTGACCAAGTGTGCCTCAAGATGAACTGATTAAACTTTCTGATGTAGGTTGAATAGTTTTAAGAGTATAAAAAGCTGTGATGGCATCAAAAAGGGTTAGTGTGTGTGTGTGTGCATTTTGTGTTAGTATGTGTGTTACCGTTGTCTGAAAAGACAACATGGTTTCAGGCCATCTGCTTCATAAAGACAACACACTACACAGCACCATGCAGCTTTATTATTAGTGAATCAATCCCATCAGAGCAGGCAAACCAACTGAGCTGTTTCCACGACGATGTTTTCATCACACTCACAAACGACTGACAGGTTTTACATCTCATGGCAGATCAATAATACTACCATACAGGAGGAGGCATGGTCATTAGGAATAATTATAGCACGGAGATAGGTAGCGGGAAGACAGGTTAATCAAGACAAGGGGGGACATTAAGACAATCCTGGATCTCAATCTTTTTCTCTCCGTCGGGCACAGAGCCACAGTCAGATAGCGGAGTACCAAAGAATGTCGCCTTCTCACGCAGACGACTGATGTGTGTCCTGGAAACACACACACACACACACACACACACACACACACACACACACACACACACACACACACACACACACACACACACACACACACACAACTTATTACTGGGCCAGAGGTTTATGGTCAGATTGTGTCACAGGGTGAGATGCTACTTAACCAGAGAAGTTCGCCACAAACAAAACACAATTTTTTTATTCATGTTGTGAGAATGTACATATCAAAGGTGAGGTAAACAGGGAGTATTCATTCATTCATTCATTCATTTTTATTTGATTTTGCAACTTGCTTTATGCTTTGACAACGTAGATCTAGCTTTCATTTCCTTTCTGGTCCTTCCCCTCCTTCATTCTTATTGGTTCAGAATCAGAACCAGAATCATGTAGAGCTCATGGGAGATCTTTTAGAGTATCTTGTATGGGAGAAGTGTCCAAACTGCACAGCTTATCTACAGCGGTGCCTCAAGGGTCAAAGCTCGGTCCCCTCCTCTTCTCAATATACACCACCTCACTTGGTGCAACCATCCGCTCCCATGGTTTCTCACACCATTGCTATGATGACGATACCTGGCTCTTCCTATCATTCCCGCCAGATGACCTCACAGTCTCGGCACGGATATCATCATGCCTTGCTGGTATCTCCGCATGGATGAAAGAACACCACCTTCAACTTCACCTGTCTAAGACTGAGCTCCTTTTCATCCCAGCCAGTCCATCCTTACAACAACAGATCAATACCCAGCTTGGATCAACCCAACTCATGCCCACAAAGTCTGCCCGAAACCTGGGTGTCATGATTGATGACCAACTAACCTTTAAGATTCACTGGCCTCGATTGCTCAGTTGTATTGATTTGCCGTGTACAACATCAGGAAAATTAGACCCTACCTGTCTGAGCATGCAGCACAACTCCTGGTACATGAAACAATCACTGATAATTCATTTGACTTTCTCCTGCTCACTGAAACCTGGCAACAACCTGGCGACTTTTTCTCCCTCAACGAAGCATCCCCCCCTGGTTTTGGCTACATCTGCAGACCCCGTCTCTCCCGTCATGGAGGTGGTTTTGCTGTCTTGTTCAATCAGAACTTCAGGACCACTGAGCTCTCACTCTCCACCGTCTCATGATTGGAATTCCTCACTTTTAAAACCCGCTCAATGGCTGTCATTCTCATCTACCGGCCACCCACACCAAATCCATCTTTCCTGTCTGACCTCTCTGAACCCCTCACAAGAGCCTCATCTCTCTCCTCACACTTACTACTGCTTGGTGATTTTAACATCCACATTGATTTACCCACCTGTGAGTTTGCATCAGAATTTATCACTCTATTGGACAATTTCAACCTCACCCAGCACGTCACTTTCCCCACCCATGTCAAAGGCCATATCCTTGACCTGGTGTGCTCTGTCAATCTACCGATACACAACATCCATCCATCCCCATTTCCTCTGTCAGACCATAATCTCATCCAGTTCACTATTCCATCCCCAACTCCTCGGCCACACCTCCTCAGAGAAATAACATTCCGCAATACTAAATCTATTGACCCCCTCCAACTCTCCGATCTGCTCTCCTTTGCTCTCCCCTTGGAACCAGCCTCTACCTTACCTGATGATCTCACCAATCACCTCAATGCCACTCTGTCTGTCTCCCTCAACACACTGGCCCCTCTCAAAACAAAAACAGTCTCCTTCAACACCTCTGCACCCTGGTTCACACCTGAGCTCCGCACAATGAAACAGACTGCCCGCCAACTGGAATGACTTGCCAAGAAAACATCTCTCACTGTACATCAAGAAGCCCACAACCTCCACCTCTCTGCCTACAAAGATGCCCTCACTGCCACCAAGTCTGCCTATTTTTCCACCATCATTAATGATTCCAACCACAACCCCCACACCCTCTTCTCCACTGTAAACAACCTCCTCAAGCCCCGTGCCGATGCCCTCTCCAACTCTACTGCTGAACAATGCAACTCATTTCTCCAATTTCTTGCAGACAAAATCGCCGCCATCAACAAATCACTGTCCCCTGCATCTGACTCAGCAGCACCTACTCCGGCCCCTCTTCTCCCCATTCCTCTTGACCACCCCACCCCTCCCCCTGATCGCCGCCTCTCCCGGTTTGTTCCTGTTGCCCCTACCACTATCTCTGAACTCATCGGCTCATCAAAATCCACAACCTTCTCCCTTGATCCCCTCCCCACCCCACTACTGAAGAAATGCCTCCCTGCCCTATGCCCCTACCTCACCAACCTTTTCAATTCCTCACTGTCCCATGGAACTGTCCCCTCTGCCTACAAAACTGCAGCTGTCACCCCAATTTTCAAGAAACCCGGTCTTGATCCATCCTGCCTCAACCACTACCGGCCAATTTCCAATCTCCCCTTCCTCTCTAAAACCCTGGAATGCATTGTCACCACACAACTCCAAACCTACCTACACTCCAACAACCTACTCGAACCCCTCCAGTCTGGTTTTTGCCCACTCCACAGCACTGAAGATGCACTCCTTAAAGTACTTAACGACCTCCTCACCTCTGCTGATACTGGAGCCCTTAACATCCTCATCCTCCTCGACCTGAGTTCAGCCTTCGATACCATGAGCCACAACATCCTGCTCACCAGATTGAAAGATGTTGGTATTGAAGGCACCGTAGTCAGCTGGCTCCAGTCCTACCTCTCCAACGGGTCACACTTCATCTCACTTCACAACCACTCCTCTGTTCCATCCAAAGTCACACAAGGTGTTCCCCAAGGTTCTGTACTCGGCCCACTCCTTTTCATCATCTACATCCTCCCTCTTGGTCAGATTCTCCGCCATTTCAAATTGGACTTCCACTGTTATGCTGATGACACCCAGATATACCTCAGCACCAAATCCCCTCACAATCCACCCCTCTCACATCGACTCCTGTCTGTCTGCAGTTAAAGTCTGGATGCAGCAAAACCTTCTCAGACTCAACAGTGACAAAACTGGACTCCTCTTCATTGGCTCCAAGTCCACTCTCAGCCAAATCAACAACCTTGCACTCACCATCGATGGCACTACTGTCTCCCCTTCGCTCCAGGCACGCAACCTTGGTGTGATCCTTGATCCCACCCTCTCCCTTGAGCCACATATCCGCCAAATGGTCAAATCCTCCTTCTACCACCTTCACAACATTGCAAAAATAAGATCCTCTCTCACACGCCCTGCTGCTGAGATACTGATCGATGCCTTCATCTCCTCCCGCCTTGATTATTGCAACTCACTCCTCTATGGCATCAGTGCTAGCTCTATCTAGAGACTCCAATTGGTCCAGAATGCATCCGCCCGACTTTTAACTTTCACCAAATCCTGGCACCACATCACCCCAGTCCTAAAAGACCTCCACTGGCTACCCATCTCCCACCGGATCAATTACAAAATCCTGGTTCTTCCTTATAAAGCTCTTCACAAACTGGCTCCCCCATACCTCACCGATCTCCTCTCTCCCTACCAACCCTCTCGGTCCCTCAGGTCCACCTCAGTCTCCCTTCTCTCTACCCCCAGGTCCAACCTCCATGGCTTTGGTGACCGAGCCTTCTCCAGAGCAGCTCCCAGGCTCTGGAACTCACTTCCCCAAATCATTAGGGACTCAGAATCCCTCCCACTCTTCCAATCCCGTCCCAAGATACATCTTTTCTCCATTGCCTTCTCGTGTCCCCCCGTCCGCTCATACAACCCTGGTCTGGGGCAGGCTGGGGACTGAGCGCTTGACCTGCATCTGTGATTTATGATGATTGGTTTTCTTTCCCATTATATCTGTCCAAGTTGGAGAGTACTGCTGGCATTGCGTGTGGCTGCCGCTTCTCCGTCTTGTAGTCCCCCTTCTCATCCACCCCTGTATGTCTGTGTAATGTTCATCTGTCGTCTTGTTTCACTCCATTTATTGTAAAGCGACTTTGAGTACTAGAAAAGCGCTATATAAGATTGAGTCATTATTATCATTATTATTACAGGCTCTTGTTATATCACACATTGACTACTGCAACTCCTTACTGGCAGGTCTCCCTGCATGAACTTTCAAACCTCTGCAAATGATCCAGAATACAGCAGCGCATCTGGTCTTCAACCAACCCAAAACACCACATGTCACCCCGCTGTTCATACCCCTCCACTAGCTCCCAGTTGCTGCCCACATCAAATTCAAAGCCTTGGTGCTCGCTAACAAAACAGCAACTAAAACGGCTCTGGCCTACCTGAACTCCCTCCTCATTCAGATCTACACTCAGTCTCTACCTGAAGTCCCTCATTCAGGTCTACACTCAGTCCCTACCTGAACTCCTCTCATTCAGGTCTATACTCAGTCCCTACCTGAACTCCCTCATTCAGGTCTACACTCAGTCCCGCTCACTACGCTCTGCCAATGAAAGGTGCCTGGCACTTCTGCCACAACGGGGCCCTAAGTTACTATCCAGACTCGGTGGTGGAATGAGTTACCAAACTCCAGTCGATCCGCTGAGTCCCCCTCCATCTTTAAGAACAAGCTAAAGAACCAGCTCTTTCTCAAACACCTCCCCACCTGATGGTACTAATATAAATATAAGAAAAAAAGAAAAAGAAAAAAGTCCCTTCTATGCACCCTATGCATTGCCTTTGTACACTGCCTGTTGACACCTATGCCCTATCGGTCATGAACCTGTTTTTTTGGCACTAACTTGCGTTGTTGCCTCCTGACTAGGTCCTTGCTTGTGTTGTATTAACTCTCAGATGTACGTCACTTTGGATAAAAGTTTTGCTGAATGAAACTGTACCATTGTAACATTGTAATCTTTATTGGCCATGTAGGTTTGCACATACATGGAATTTGAATCCAGTTTTGTGTCTCTCAGTGTACTTCACATAGAATAACAACACTATCCATTCCTCCATTATCCAAACCGCTTATCCTGCTGTCAGGGTCGCGGGGATGCTGGAGCCTATCCCAGCAATCATTGGGCGGCAGGCGGGGAGACACCCTGGACAGGCCGCCAGGCCATCACAGGGTACCAGGTCATCAACACAATTGACCCTTTGCTAAGCCATGCCCCCGAAACGCAGACTGGCTAGTCACAGTGCAGCATAGGACAGGCTCCGACAGAGGTCTGATACTTTAATGGCGGCCCTCCGTTGACTCCGATGCAAAAGTTTCTTCATTTTCAAGCTGGTTTTGTGGACTTTTAGCTAGTTGGGGTTAAACGTTGTGCCTGGGATATTTGTAACAATGACACTCGTTACCCGGAGATGGAGATGTATGTTTTTTTTCCCTTTTCCAAAACCTAAATCAAACTCTGAAAAGTGTAGGCTGCGGATAAAGCTATGTGGGCGTCCTCAAATCCAGTTGAACCCCTCAAAGATCAGCAAGCACAGCTTTGTCTGCTCCAAGGTAAGTAATTACTTTTATTAACTGTAAAATAATGTTAAAGCTTGACGAACTTAGCAACAGTAACTAAGGGGGGCGGGCCTTAGCGAAGGGTCAATTCTGTTGCCTCGCCTAGTGCGCAGTACCTCCGCCACACCACTAGATGGTACAGAGTTGGAACATGTAAGTCACTGACTGATTCAGTGTCGAGTATAGAAGAAGACTAAGCAGAATGGCAGCAGTGCGAAGTTAGTGAGTTTACAGTGCCTTTATTTCGGAGGCAATAAACATTCAGACTGCACCTGGAAGCCTTTGTCTCTCATTTGAAGAACTGTTTCCCTATGTGCCAAACGAAACACCAATGTTCAGGGAGGGCAGAATAACAATCTTCACATATATACACAAGGACTGACTTACACAGGTGGAATAAGCAGTGATATGGTGCGGAGAATATATCAGAGATGATGAAATAGATGTTAGCAGGTTACTTACATACATACATGCCTGAGGTAGATGGACATGACAGCGTATCAGTATACGTACAATGTACAGTACGCTCTCGCAGAGTTAAAATTGAAAATGATGAGGTGTGGGTTTGGTAAAAGTTAAAATGGAATGTTTTTTTAGCGCCACCCTTTTTCTCCTAATGGTCCAATCACAATTGAGCGTCCTTTGCTTCAAGTGTCATATTCTGCGGTTACTGTGAATTAAGGCAAACTGATTCACAAATTCATCTAAATCAAGAAAATTGGCTCGTCTAGACTCCAATCTCAGAATCCAGGTTGCTCAATCTTCCGTGGTTGATCTCAAGTAATGTGATTGAGTACTGAAAAGCTCCTTTCACATGCAGCTGACTCACAGGTATGGTGACCACTATTTTACACAATCTAAAGACTTAATGAAACGCCTCATGATATGGCTCAATGAATTGTGTGAGGTCAACAATACCCTGTACTGGCATTGAAAAGTATATTCCACAGATGTGGAAGGCCGGATCCTAGACGTGCTGTAGCTAAATGCATAAGGCAGGTGGTGTGTTGTACCTGTTTCTTTTAGTTTGACAGTCTTTACTGATCCATTCATCTATTTCGACCTCCTGTAACCTTCAAGGAACTACATCCTTATATAGCCAATGTTCTTTTAAAACACGGTCTTACTCAGTTCTCCTGTCATCATCAGGTTGATTAGCTGGTTGGTTGATGGGTTAGTTAGTTGGTTAACAAGCTGGTTAGTTAATGGGTTAGTTAGTGGGTTGATGGGTTAGTTATTTGGTTGATAAGCTGGTTGGTTGATGGGTTAGTTATTTGGTTGATAAGCTGGTTGGTTGATGGGTTAGTTATTTGGTTAATAAGCTGGTTGATTGATGGGTTAGTTAGTTGGTTGATAAGCTGGTTGGTTGATGGGTTAGTTAGTTGGTTAATAAGCTGGTTGGTTAATGGGTTAATAAGCTGGTTGGTTGATGGGTTAGTTGGTTAATAAGCTAGTTGGTTGATGGGTTAGTTGGTTAATAAGCTAGTTGGTTGATGGGTTAGTTAGTTGGTTAATAATCTGTTTGGTTGATGGGTTAGTTAGTTAGTTGGTTAACAAGCTGGTTGGTTTATGGATTAGTTGGCTAATAAGCTAGTTGACTGATGGGTTAGTTAGTTGGTTGATTAGCTGGTTGGTTGATGAGTTAGTTAGATAATTGGTTAATAAGCTGGTTGGTTGATGAGTTAGTTGGTTGATTAATAAGCTAGTTGGTTGATGGGTTAGTTAGTTGGCTAATAAACTAGTTGGTTGATGGGTTAGTTAGTTGGCTAATGATCTAGTTGGTTGATGGGTTAGTTTGCTGGTTAGTAAGCTGGTTGGTTGATGGGTTAGTTAGTTAGTTGGTTAACAAGCTGGTTGGTTGATGGGTTAGTTGGCTGGTTTGTTGTCTTCAGATGACTTACCGGTAGTGAGACAGGTCGGGTTCACAGATTCTCTTGCGGTACCTTTTAGAGTTTTGACCACATGCTGGATTACAAAAACTCCACTCTTCCCAGCCGTTCCAAGACCCCTTAACTAGAACATAAACACACACACACACACACACACACACACACACACACACACACACACACACACACACACACACACACACACACACACACACACACACACCGGACAGGTAAACACGCATTGAATTACCAGTTAACAGTCCAAGGCCGTTACCCAGTCACAAGTGAACTTCTTGTAACCTGGAAATGTTGAATCTTTTTCAAGAACCGTGAAGTTTGGGACACAAGAAATAAAGACAACCACACTGTCAGCGTCATTTGTCCGCTAACAACAGCGGTTCTCCAGTCGTTGTTTGTAAAGTGGTGGTTGTAGCTGGAGCGTAGGTGTGATGGCATGATGACACGTTACTTGACCAGTCAGGATTGACAGCACTGTTATTGCCACCTTACATTTCTCAGTACTCATATTCAGTATTACATCCTGAGCAGGGCTGGAATTAGGATCCAGGAATTATCTTCAAAATCAGACCATCATCAATGGAAAAAAAAATCAGAACCCGGATCTTAACAAGAATCACAATCAGATTCAGGAATACTTTTATTGCACAGAATTTAGCTTGGTGTTGTTGGTACAGTTGCAAATGCAAGAAAAGTACCGTCTCCAATAGAATAAAAAATAAAATGCAAATACAGTAAGTTTGTGCAAAACTATATATATACAAATAGACACACACACACACACACATACACGTACATATACATATATATAAAATCCCGTATATAATAAATATACAATAAATTATCCAATATATAAACTGGGTTATTTTGCTCCTTATTTGTTGAGCAGTTTTCCTATTGTTGAGTGTTTCTTTTATATATATCCATCCATCTATTAACGAAACCGCTTATGCTGCTCTCAGGGTCACAGGGATGCTGGAGCCTATCCCAGCCATCATTGGGCAGCAAGGTGGGGAGACACCCTGGACAGACGGCCAGTCCATCAAAGGGCCTATATATACAGTATGTGTACAAAAGTATTGGTACACATCTCTTAATCATTGAATTCAGGTGTTTCATTCAGACCCATTGCCACAGGTGTATAAAATCCAGCAGCTAGCCATGCAGTCTGCATTTACAAACATTTGTGGAAGAATGGGTCATTCTGAAGAGCTGGCATTGTTCCCAGCAGTTTTAAGACAGCTGTGGTTAAACCCTTACTTAAAAAACCACACCTTGATGCAGGGTCTCAATAACTATCGACCAGTCTCTAATTTTTTAAAGTACTAGAGAGAGTTTTGTATAAACAACTTTCGACCCATATAGAAGAAAACCACCTATATGAAACTTTTCAATTGCCTTTCAGGCCCCGTCACTCCACTGAAACTGCTCTGACCAGAGTGGTGAACGATCTTTTACTAGCTCTGGACTCTGATTCCACTTCTGTGCTTCTACTACAGGACCTCAGTGCAGCCTTTGAGACCATTGATCACTGTATACTATTAGCCAGATTAAACTGAAATTTTTGTGTCTCTGGCTTGGCTCTCTCTTGGCTTAAGTCCTACTTCTCTGTAAGAACACATTGTGTCTGCTATAGAAATATTACGTCAAAATTATCTGACATTACATTACAGTTATTTAGCCGATGCTTTTTCCAAAGCGACTTAAAATAAGTGCATTTAACGCATGAAATGAGGAGAACTACTAGTCATCAGAGGTCATAAGTGCATATTCTCTCTAAACAAGCATCTAAGAACAAAACCAGTGCTGAAGTAAAAGCGCAAGAAAAGAGTTTTTTTTTTAAATGAATGAATACAATAATTGCTAAGAGGAAGTAACAGGGTAGTAGTTCTTGAAGCAGTGAGTTTTCAACCTGCGCCGAAAGATGGGCAGCGACTCCGCTGTCCTGACATCAGTGGGGAGTTCATTCCACTACTGTGGGGCCAGGACAGAAAAGAGCTGTGACCGGGTCGATCGGCAGCAGGGGCCCCTGAGCGACGGGGCAACCAGGCATCCCGAGGCAGCAGAGCGACATGGTCGGGTGGGGGTGTAGGGCTTGACCATGGCCTGGAGATAGGAAGGAGCTCTTCCTTTCACTGCCCTGTAGGCGAGCACCAGAGTCCTAAACTGTGAGATTGTGAGATTTGCTACGGTGCTATGATCTATGGGTTTTAGTGGCATGTATAACTGAGTGTCGTCAGCATAAAAATTGTAGAGCACATCTTGATTTTGAATGACATGGCCAAGGGGCAGTATGTAAATAGAAAAGAGAAGGGGGCCAAGAACTGAACCTTGAGGGACACCACAACTCAATTGAGCCACTGAGGAGGTAGAGTTACCCAGAACAACAGAAAAAGTTCTGGCGGTGAGGTAAGAACATAATAAGCTAAGAGCCGAACCCTTGATGCCAACCCAAGTCTCTAAGCAATGTAAGAGGATGTTGTGATTGACTGTGTCAAAGGCAGCACTTGAGTTCAAAAGAACTAAAATCGAGCAGTCACCTCTGTCTGCATTCAGCAGGAGGTCATTAGTGACCTTAACTAGAGCTGTCTCAGTATTATGAAGTGCTCTAAAACCAAACTATTAAAAACAGTATTAGTGTTTATAAGGAAATCAACTGAGAAGAAACTAGAACCTTAGAACCTTAGATAAAAAAGACAATTTGGAGATTGGCCTGTAGTTACTTAGGGACAGGGGATCTAAATTAGGTTTCTTCAGCCATGGGTGAATGACGGCATGCTTAAAACTGTCTGGAAAAGAACCAGAGGCCAGACAGAATTGTTAAGAATTTGCAGAATAAAGGGACTAGTAGTTGAAAATGCCTCCTTGAGCAGCTTAGTGGGGATGATGTCTAGGATACAGGAGGAGGAGCTCATACTGGAGACTGTATTCTCCAACACTGAAATTGCAATTGGTTGAAACTAGGTAAAAGAGGCAGAATTGACATGGGGAATGGAACGAATGCAAGAGCCTGGCTGGATTTGGGACTTAATATTCTCCACCTTGTTTACAAAATGAGTGAGACATTTTTCAGACAACTCAACATCAGGTTCAAAAAGAGAAGTGGAGGGACCATTAATGACAGAATCAATTACCCTGAAGAGAACTTTAGGATTGTGGTTATTTCTTCATATCATTTCAGAGAAGTACGCTGATCTCGCATCCTTAACTGCCTTCTGGTAAATTAACATTTGGTTTTTAAGGGTGTATGTGCTAATTCGGACTTGTTGGCCTTCCATTGTCTAAGGGCATGAGTGTGGTCATTCAGCCAGGGGAGGTTATTTGATTTTTGTTTCCTAGTTTTAAATGGTGCAATTTGGTCGAGGATGATAAATAAAGTTTTGGGGACTTATTCTCTCAATAAATAAAAGTCTCAGGGATACATAAAGTATTCTGATTGCGATTGTGATGGAAAGGCACTGATCATTGAATGAATTTAATAGTGCCTCTGGATTGAGGGGGATAAACAGGGATTAAAGGATGATGAATTAAAGCGTCACAGAATTTAACAAACCACAGTGATGTTCTCTACATACACCTTAAAGCATACCCAATATCCTTCCGGCACTGCTGTCCATCCTTTTGAGGACCTGGCATTTGTTCCCTGGTGGTTGTTCGGAGGATGTGGGTTTTCCTCCACTGGTTTCTTCTCAACAACGTCTCATGAACATATACATAAAGCATTTCTGGTGCTCTCTTAAATTTAAGTTTAGGTTCATCAGCCAATTCCGTCTCGAATCGTCATTTTTTGGCATGGAAAGTGTAGAACTGAAGACAGCTACAGTCTCTCACTGTTTTTGGCGAATGATCAGAGCATTGTTGTTAAGCCACACATTTAGCTTGGCACAGTGCCAAAAGCCGCAACATGTACCTGAGCTCCATAATGCCACTTCAGGCAACGCTAATGACACAGAAAGAAATATATTCAGACAAAAAATAAGTACATGTAACACTATATACATTAGACGCGTTTGAACGTTTCACCATGGGTGGCTAGCTGGTGGCAAGCGAAGTTCTACCTCATGAAGGTATCAAGCTAGGTACGTAGCCGAGACAACAAGTCACTTCAAACACAGACGGATCGAGTGCAGTGTTCCTTTCAGTAGAGACAGACAGCAGAGGGAAATGTGCCATCATCACAGGAAAACACCACTGTAGGAAAGTGATGTGGAGACAGTTGTCTTGAGTCGTCTCATAAAGGCACAGGGACCCTCTAAGCCTGAAGTCCCACTGAGGACAAGTCAAATTAATACAAGGAACACTACAGTCCAGGATCAATTCTGATCAGGAAAAATGTGTGTGTGTGTGTGTGTGTGTGTGTGAGATGCTCACAGTAACAGCGGTTGACATCGTAGCAGACCCTCCTGTCAGTCAGGTGGTATCCAGGGCAGATGGCTCCGTTGTGGGCTCGGTACAGACAGCGGCGCTCTCTGGTCTGACTCCCACCAGATGTCTTACAGTGAATGTCTCTGCCTTGAATGGGAGATTGACACGCTCCCCATGACGACCACTCTGACCACAGACCGTTTACTACACACACACACACACACACACACACAACATTATGACGTAGGTGTATTTACTGTGTATTTGCGTGTATGGCTGTTTTTTGTGTATGTTAAGTGTGTGTGTGTGTGTGTTACCTGGACAGTGTATTTTGGTTTTACAGATCCTCTTCTGTCCCCCAGTGCCTACACATGGTCGGCCACCATGTTTGGGGGTGGGGTTGTTACACTGTCTGACTGACAGCTCTAGCCCCACCCCGCAGGAAACAGAGCAGGAAGAGAAGGCCCCCCAAGGACTCCAGTTACCGTCCACTGGGAGAGACACGTAGAAGAAGACAATAGGAGAGAGAGAAAAACAGACACAAGAGAGAGACAGCTAGACAGACAGTCAGAGAGGGAGACAGAGAGAGAGCGAGACAGACAGATAGACAGAGACAGACAGACAGAGAGTGAGATAGACAGAGAGAGAGAGAGACAGCTAGACAGACAGAGAGCGAGATAGACAGAGAGACAGATAGATAGAGATAGAGAGAGACAGATAGAGAGAGACACACACATATTAGTGTTAATGTTCATTTACTGTGCAGATCTGTAATGTTAATTACTAATACTTATTGTTATTTCTACTTTGTTTTCAATGTACACACATCTAATGTATCACAAGCTTTGGACACACACATGAACAATTTGTCATGCCAATAAAGCCACCTGAACTGAATTGAAAGACAGATAGACAGACAGACAGACACAGAGAGAGAGAGATGTTTAAAACAACTTGTATTTACATTATAGTTTTTCCATTCCCATCATTTCAGTGTAAACTGCTGAACTCAAAACTCAAATTCTCAGCATCATTACTGCTCCATCCAATCATTACACAAAATCCTTCCATCTCTCTTTCACACACACACACACACACACACACACACACACACACACACACACACACACACAAGACCACAATAAATTAAAAACGGAGAACACGTGACCCATCTTCCCAAGTGAACATAAACCCTGTCTGATCCCCCACAGAGCCCCGAAAGAGTCCAGATTACTGGTCAGAGTGTAGAAAGCGTGCTGTATCCTCAGATGAGCCGCCACCAAACCCTTCAGACTCTGCACCACATCAGTCCAGCCCTGACCCAACATCTGGTTTTTCCTGGTCTTCCAGATCGCCAGCTTAGCAGTTCCGAACAGAACATTGAGTAGGACCAGAAACTGCCCTTTTCTTGCTGTGGATTTGGGCCCAAAAACAAACATGGGGACAGAGAAATCCTCTCCCAAAACTTCCACCCATCCCTGCAGTACCCCAAATAAGCCCACTAATCCAGGACAAGAGACCACTAAATGTTCTAACGTCACCCTCTGTGTGCAGAAAGGACATTCCTATCCAGTGCCTGGATCCAGGTGAGCCCTGTGTCTGTTCATAGCACTGGAGGTCAGCCATCCGTTTCTCAACAGGAGGCTTATACAGGACCCTCCACCTGCTTTTAGGGGTACAGCCTGAAGCAAAAACCTCAGTCCACCTCGACTCCCTGACTTAAGCCAGAGAGCGAAGGTTCAGTACCTTCACACAGCTGTAGTAAAGCTGCCTCTTCCCACAAGAGCTGAAACTCAGTAATCATAAAAAAGTCCAGATTATAAGAGACAATAAAATCAGTAATGGTGAAGGACGTATTACCCAGAGATCTCACATTCGAGAGGCCAACATTTTCTGGTGTCAAAGCTGAATGAAAAGCAACGGGAGTACAGCAAGTAGCATGTAAATTGCAGGTATTTGCTCCAAATATTAGGTTGTTATTGTTTCTACCATTAGATATAGTGTGTGGACGAGAGACCCGGTGTCTAATAATATTCTGTATGGGGAAAACTCCCAGTGAGAGGGTTAATGACAGATTAGGCCAGTGGGGGGGGGGGCTAGCAGGGGAGCGGATCTGTGGAGGTGGAGGTTCCAGGAGGGAAGTGTGGGATGTAAACAGTAAGTCATGTGGAGGGCTGTACAGCATGCTGTAAATTGGGCGCTAGCATTCAGCTACCCAGCCTATTTGGGTGGATTCCGTCAGTTCTAAAGAAGAAACAATCTCAAAACAGATTCAAATTGTCAATAAAACCTATATCGTGAGCTCTGCAGGCGGAGTTGAGCCAAGTGTGGAGGCTCTGAGGATTCTGCTGAAATACCCTGCTCTATGGGCCAGTGTGGGGATAGAACTGGAGATAAAAACAGACTTTCCACAAGTACTTAAAAAGCTAAAAAGAACATTAAAATCCTTTTGATTAGTTCAGACTGCTGCTGAGCTGCATCGTTTGCCTCCAAATGAAAGATCACTCAATTAGTGGAGGACGGGAGTTGCTGCAATAGAAACCTGCTACAATACAAATCTGTTGCAACAGAAACCAGCTGCAATAAAAACCTGTCGCAATAGAAACATGTCGCAATAGAAACATGCTGCAATAGAAACCTGTCACAATAGAAACATACTGCAATAGAAACCTGCTACAATACAAACCTGTCGCAATAGAAACATGTCACAATAGAAACATGCTGCAATAGAAGCCTGCTGCAATAGAAACCTGTCACAATAGAAACATGCTGCAATAGAAACCTGCTACAATACAAACCTGTTGCAACAGAAACCAGCTGCAATAGAAACCTGCTGCAATAAAAACCTGTCGCAATAGAAACATGTCACAATAGAAACATGCTGCAATAGAAGCCTGCTGCAATAGAAACCTGTCATAATAGAAACCCGCTGCAATAGAAACCTTCCGCAATAGAAACCTGCTGCAATAGAAACCTTCTGGATTAGAAACCTGCTGCAATAGAAACCTGCTCTGTCTGGGAGAATCACTCCCATATGTCCAACGTGTTTGTGCAGCGGTTTAACTTGAACAGTATTCTTTCATTTGTTAATTACCTTTTTAACAGAGGTGGAAAGAATACTGAATAATTCCTACTGAAGTAAAAGTACTGCAACTTTACTGATCATTTACTTGAGTACAGGTAAAATTACTGATGAAGGAAATGAGTCAAGTCAGAGTAAATACGTTTTTAGTGAAAAGATAGAATTATTCACACTAATTCTGCATTCAGTTTGTGTTATTCTGTAATGTTTCATAAAATAAAAATAGCTAAATAAAATATTTTACAATTTATCAACTCCAAGTAAAACCCGGCAGCCATACCAACATGTACGTGGTTCTGCCCAATGACGGAAGCTAAGCCGGTGTGGGCTTGGCTAGTACTTGGATGGGAGACCTCCCTGGCAAATGAGTTGCTGCCAGAAGTGGTGTTGGTGGGCCAGTAGGGGGCAGTCTTCCCTCTGGTCCTAATAAATAACCGAAACCCCAGTGCAGTGAGGGGGACACTGTGCTGTAGGAGATGCCGTCCTTCAGATGAGACGGTAAACCGAGGTCCTGACTCACTGTGGTCAGTGAAGACCCCATGGCACTTATCACAAAGAGTAGGGGGTCCCCAGTATCCTGGCACCATTCCCCACCTGGCTCTCTCCATCTGGCCACCTCATCACCCCCATGTAACTGGCTCAATGGTTCCTCCCTCTCCACCCCAAGCTGATGTGTGGTGAGTGTTCAGGCGCAACATGGCTGCCGTGCACCACCCAGGTGGTGCTACACATTGGTGGTGGTTGAAGCGAGTTACCCCCTTCAATGTGAAGCACTTTGGGTGTCTAGAAAAGTGCTGTAAAAATGTAATGACTATTATTATTAATATAACATTTCTATGATTCTATTGTACTCAAAAAAGTATCGTAACGAGGAGAAATTGACCCGAGCCCTGTAATGAGAGATATTATTAATTAATTAATTAATAATATCTCTGCCTCCTCACCAGCAAACTGTCTTTGCATAAGCTGCAAGTTTTTAACTGCCACCAACATCCTGTAAACTTATTCAAGCTAGTTTTACATTTACTCTTTTACATCAGAGCATCCAGACAGACAGGCAGGCAGACCGACAGGCAAGCAAACAGGCACCCAGGCAGGCATCCAGACAGGCAGGCAGACAGACAGGGAGGCAGGCAAGCAGGCAGGTAGACAGGCAGACAGACAGACAGACAGACAGGCAGGCAGGCAGACAGGGAGGCAGGCAAGCAGGAAGGTAGACAAGCAGACAGACAGACAGACAGACAGGCAGGCATGCAGATAGACAGGCAGGCAGGCAGGCAGGCAGACAGACAGACAGACAGACAGGCAGGCAAGCAGGCAGGTGGACAGGCAGACAGACAGACATGCAGACAGACAGACATGCAGGCAGACAGACAGGCAAGCAGGCAGGTAGACAGGCAGGCAGACAGGCAAGCAGGCAGGTAGATAGGCAGACAGACAGACCGACAGACAGGCAGACAGAGAAACAGACGGTCGGGCAGACAGACAGACGAGTGTACCGGGGCAGTGAGGCAGGTGGTCACAGGGTTCTGCCTCTGTGGTAGCTTCAGGACAACTTCTGCCAGGAGGGTCAGAGGAAGGGGCGGGGTTAGAACAGGAACGGTGACGTGTCCTGACAGAAGCACGGCCTTCTGGGATACAGGAAGTAGAACACTGGCCCCAGCTGGACCAACCAGTCCACACCCCATGTACTACAGAGAGAGAGAGAGAGAGAGAGAGAGAGAGAGAGAGATAGAGAGATTATGTTATCCGCATAATTGTGTGTGTGTGTGTGTGTGTGTGTGTGTGTGTGTGTGTGTGTGTGTGTGTGTTTTACCAGGGCATGTGCTCTTGCAGACAGTTGTCTTGGTAGTTGAGCCATCACAAAGACGACCTCCATATTTGGGGAGGGGGTGGTTACATGTCCTGATTGATAGCAGAATCCCCTCCCCACAGGAAACTGAGCACGGCCCCCAGGGGCCCCACGCACCCCAATTTCCATCCACTGGTGTGAAGCATATCAAATATAATTTCAAACACATATATTGACTTAAAATAAATTTTAAGATTCAACTTCAAATACAGATTAAAACACAATTCAAGTTCATCCCATTTCAAATCCAGGTTTACCGGGACAGTTTGGAAGATCACTACAGCTCTGGACGTTGGTGCCATCTCCTTGACAACTGTTACCAGGGGTTGACGTGTCAGAGGAAGGGGCAGGGTTGGTACAGAAACGATGCTGTCTACGGATGGGGTAAACCACGGCCCCTGAGAGATCACCACTTGGTTTCTCTGGGATACACGAAGCTGAACACGCTCCCCACCCGGACCAATCAGACCAACCTCCATGGACTGAGGAGAGGCAGAGTGTATGTTAGCATGTGGCTAGCATCAGCATGGACTGAGGACAGGCAGAGAGTGACCTGTTAGCATGTGGCTAGCATCAGCATGGACTGAGGAGAGGCAGAGAGTGACCTGTTAGCATGTGGCTAGCATCAACATAAACTGGTGACAGCAGAGTGACCTGTTAGCATGTGGCTAGCATCAACATGGACTGGGGACAGCAGAGTGACCTGTTAGCATGTAGCTAACATCAGCATGGACTTGAGGACAGGCAGAAAGTGACCTGTTAACATGTGGCTAGCATTAGCATGGACTGAGGACAGGCAGAGTGACCTGTTAGCATGTGGCTAGCATCAGCATGGAGAGTAACCTGTTAGCATGTGGTTAGCATTAGCATGGACGGAGGACAGCAGAGTGACCTGTTAGCATATGGCTAGCATCAGCATGGACTGAGGACAGGCCGAGAGTGACCTGTTAGCATATGGCTAGCATCAGCATGGACTGAGGACAGGCAGAGAGTGACCTGTTAGCATGTGGCTAGCATCAGCATGGAGAGTGACCTGTTAGCATGTGGCTAGCATCAGCATGGACTGAGGACAGCAGAGTGACCTGTTGGCATATGGCTAGCATCAGCATGGACTGAGGACAGGCCGAGAGTGACCTGTTAGCATGTGGCTAGCATTAGCATGGACTGAGGACAGCAGAGAGTGACCTGTTAGCAAATGGCTAGCATCAGCATGGACTGAGGACAGGCCGAGAGTGACCTGTTAGCATATCGCTAGCATCAGCATGGACTGAGGACAGGCCGAGAGTGACCTGTTAGCATATGGCTAGCATCAGCATGGAGAGTGACCGGTTAGCATGTGGCTAGCATCAGCAGGGACTGAGGACAGCAGAGAGTGACCTGTTAGCATGTGGCTAGCATCAGCATGGAGAGTGACCGGTTAGCATGTGGCTAGCATCAGCAGGGACTGAGGACAGCAGAGAGTGACCTGTTAGCATGTGGCTAGCATCAGCATGGACTGAGGACTGGCAGAGTGACCTGTTAGCATGTGGCTAGCATCAGCATGGCGAGTAACCTGTCAGCATGTGGTTAGCATTAGCATGGACGGAGGACAGCAGAGTGACCTGTTAGCATATGGCTAGCATCAGCATGGACTGAGGACAGGCCGAGAGTGACCTGTTAGCATATGGCTAGCATCAGCATGGACTGAGGACAGGCAGAGAGTGACCTGTTAGCATGTGGCTAGCATCAGCATGGAGAGTGACCTGTTAGCATGTGGCTAGCATCAGCATGGACTGAGGACAGCAGAGTGACCTGTTGGCATATGGCTAGCATCAGCATGGACTGAGGACAGGCCGAGAGTGACCTGTTAGCATGTGGCTAGCATTAGCATGGACTGAGGACAGCAGAGAGTGACCTGTTAGCAAATGGCTAGCATCAGCATGGACTGAGGACAGGCCGAGAGTGACCTGTTAGCATATCGCTAGCATCAGCATGGACTGAGGACAGGCCGAGAGTGACCTGTTAGCATATGGCTAGCATCAGCATGGAGAGTGACCGGTTAGCATGTGGCTAGCATCAGCAGGGACTGAGGACAGCAGAGAGTGACCTGTTAGCATGTGGCTAGCATCAGCATGGAGAGTGACCGGTTAGCATGTGGCTAGCATCAGCAGGGACTGAGGACAGCAGAGAGTGACCTGTTAGCATGTGGCTAGCATCAGCATGGACTGAGGACTGGCAGAGTGACCTGTTAGCATGTGGCTAGCATCAGCATGGCGAGTAACCTGTCAGCATGTGGTTAGCATTAGCATGGACGGAGGACAGCAGAGTGACCTGTTAGCATGTGGCTAGCACCAGCATGGCGAGTAACCTGTCAGCATGTGGTTAGCAGTAGCATGGACGGAGGACAGCAGAGTGACCTGTTAGCATGTGGCTAGCATCAGCATGGACTGAGGTCAGGCCAAGAGTGACCTGTTAGCATATCACTAGCATCAGCATGGACTGAGGACAGGCAGACAGTGACCTGTTATCATGTGCCTAGCATTAGCATGGACTGAGGACAGCAGAGAGTGACCTGTCAGCATATGGCTAGCATCAGCATGGACTGAGGACAGGCAGAGAGTGACCTGTTAGGATATGGCTAGCATCAGCATGGACTGAGGACAGCAGAGAGTGACCTGTTAGCATGTGGCTAGCATCAGCATGGAAAGTGACCTGTTAGCATGTGGCTAGTATGAGCATGGACTGAGGACAGCAGAGTGACCTGTTGGCATATGGCTAGCATCAGCATGGACTGAGGACAGGCCAAGAGTGACCTGTTAGCATATCACTAGCATCAGCATGGACTGAGGAAAGCAGAGAATGAGCTGTTAACATGTGGCTAGCATTAGCATGGACTGAGGACAGCAGAGAGTGACCTGCTACCATATGGCTAGCATCAGTATGGACTGAGGATAGGCAGAGAGTGACCTGTTAGCATATGGCTAGCATCAGCATGGAGTGAGGACAGCAGAGAGTGACCTGTTAGCATATGGCTAGCATCAGCATGGACTGAGGACAGGCAGAGAGTGACCTATTAGCATATGGCTAGCATCAGCATGGACTGAGGACAGGCAGTGTGTGACTTGTTAGCATGTGGCTAGCAACAGCATGGCGAGTAACCTATCAGCATGTGGTTAGCAGTAGCATGGACGGAGGACAGCAGAGTGACCTGTTGGCATATGGCTAGCATCAGCATGGACTGAGGACAGCAGAGAGTGAGCTGTTAACATGTAGCTAACATCAGCATGGACTTGAGGACAGGCAGAGAGTGACCTCTTAACATGTGCCTAGCATTAGCATGGACTGAGGACAGCAGAGAGTGAGCTGTTAGCATGTAGCTAACATCAGCATGGACTTGAGGACAGGCAGAGAGTGACCTCTTAACATGTGGCTAGCATAAGCATGGACTGAGGACAGCAGAGAGTGAGCTGTTAGCATGTGGCTAGCATCAGCATGGAGTGAGGACAGCAGAGTGACCTGTTAGCATGTGGCTAGCATCAGCATGGCGAGTAACCTGTCAGCATGTGGTTAGCATTAGCATGGACGGAGGACAGCAGAGTGACCTGTTGGCATATGGCTAGCATTAGCATGGACTGAGGACAGGCAGAGAGTGACTTGTTAGCATATGGCTAGCATCAGCATGGACTGAGGACAGGCAGAGAGTGACCTCTTAACATGTGGCTAGCATAAGCATGGACTAAGGACAGGCAGAGAGTGACCTGTTAGCATATGGCTAGCATCAACATGGACTGAGGACAGGCAGACAGTGAGCTGTTAGCATGTGCCTAGCATTAGCATGGACTGAGGACAGCAGAGAGTGAGCTGTTAGCATGTAGCTAACATCAGCATGGACTTGAGGACAGGCAGAGAGTGACCTCTTAACATGTGGCTAGCATAAGCATGGACTGAGGACAGACAGAGAGTGACCTGTTAGCATGTGGCTAGCATCAGCATGGAGTGAGGACAGCAGAGTGACCTGTTAGCATGTGCCTAGCATTAGCATGGACTGAGGACAGCAGAGAGTGAGCTGTTAGCATGTAGCTAACATCAGCATGGACTTGAGGACAGGCAGAGAGTGACCTGTTAGCATGTGGCTAGCATCAGCATGGAGTAACCTGTTAGCATGTGGCTAGCATTAGCATGGACCGAGGACAGGCAGACAGTGACCTGTTAGCATATGGCTAACATCAGCATGGACTGAGGACAGCAGAGTGACCTGTTAGCATGTGGCTAGCATCAGCATGGAGAGTAACCTGTTAGCGTGTGGCTAGCATTAGCATGGACTGAGGACAGGCCGAGAGTGACCTGTTAGCATATGACTAGCATTGATTTGAAATGAGAGGGGCAACCAGTGCAGGAGACCTTATCTGTAGTATTGTTAAAATGTCAATCAGTTTATCAGCTTTTCATCTGTCGTCAAAACAGACAGACAGGTGTATCGCAGGAAGACAGACAGGTATGTGTTTACCTGGACAGGGCTGCTCTGAACGACATGGTTCGGTCTGGTCCCGAGCGCCAACACGTGCATCATCACATCCCGTTCCTTGGTGGGGAAAACCTCTCTCTCTCCTCCTCACTCCCTGCCCCCCCCCACAGGACACCGAACACGGCCCCCAGGGGCCCCAGGCCTCCCACTCTGACATGGCTTCAACACACACACACACACACACACACACACACACACACACACACACACACACACACACACACACACATGCTTATCCATCAAGTTTAAAGTTTCATGTTTAGTGTAGGACCAGAACATGGACGAGTTGGTCGGCTCAGCCCACCCACACACACACACACACACACACACACACACACACACACACACACACACATGCTTATCCATCAAGTTTAAAGTTTCATGTTTAATGTAGGACCAGAACATGGACGAGTTGGTCGGCTCAGCCCACCCACACACACACACACACACACACACACACACACATGCTTATCCATCAAGTTTAAAGTTTCATGTTTAGTGTAGGACCAGAACATGGACGAGTTGGTCGGCTCAGCCCACTCACACACACACCCACACACACCCACACACCAACACACACCCACACACCACCTTGCTCCCTAACTTTGATGCGACTTGCGTTGCAGAGCCGCTTGTACAGTCATTATGATATTGCATGTATAATCATTATATTGCATGTATAATCATTATAACGCATGTATAATCATTATATTATACGTATAATCATTATATTGCATGTATAATCATTATAACGCATGTATAATCATTATATTATACATATAATCATTATATTGCATATATAATCATTATATTATACATATAATGATTATATTGCATATATAATCATTATATTATACGTATAATCATTATATTGCATGTATAATCATATTATACGTATAATCATTATATTGCATGTATAATCATTATAACGCATGTATAATCATTATATTATACGTATAATCATTATATTGCATGTATAATCATTATAACGCATGTATAATCATTATATTATACGTATAATCATTATATTGCATGTATAATCATTATATTGCATATATAATCATTATAATGCATGTATAATCATTATAACACATGTATAATCATTATATTATACGTATAATCATTATATTATACGTATAATCATTATATTGCATATATAATCATTATATTATACATATAATCATTATATTGCATATATAATCATTATATTGCATATATAATCATATTGCATATATAATCATTATAATGCATGTATAATCATTATAACGTATGTATAATCATTATATTGCATGTATAATCATTATATTGCATATATAATCATTATAACGCATGTATAATTATTATATTGCAAGTATAATCATTATATTGCATATATAATCATTATAACGCATGTATAATCATTATAACGCATGTATAATCATTATAATGCATGTATAATCATTATATTGCATGTATAATCATTATAATGCATGTATAATCATTACATTGCATATATAATCATTATATTATACGTATAATCATTATATTGCATGTATAATCATTATATTGCAAGTATAATCATTATATTGCATATATAATAATTATAACGCATGTATAATCATTATAACGCATGTATAGTCATTATATTGCAAGTATAATCATTATATTGCATATATAATCATTATATTGCAGGTATAATCAATGTATTGGTTGTATAATCATTATAATGCATGTATAATTAATAATATGCTTGTATAATCATTATATTGCATATATAATCATTATATTTTATGTATAATCATATTGCATATATAATCATTATAATGCATGTATAATCATTATATTGCATATATAATCATTATAACGCATGTATAATTATTATAACGCATGTATAATCATTATATTGCATGTATAATCATTATAATGCATGTATAATCATTATATTGCATGTATAATCATTATATTGCATGTATAATCATTATATTGCATATATAATCATTATAATGCATGTATAATCATTACATTGCATATATAATCATAATATTATACATATAATCATTACATTGCATATATAATCATTATATTATACATATAATCATTATATTGCATGTATAATCATTATATTATACGTATAATCATTATATTATACATATAATCATTATATTGCATGTATAATCATTATATTGCATATATAATCATTATAACGCATGTATAGTCATTATATTGCATGTATAGTCATTATGTTGCATATATAATCATTATATTGCAGGTATAATCAATATACTGGTTGTATAATCATTATAATGCATGTATAATCAATATATTGCTTGTATAATCATTATATTGCATGTATAATCATTATATTGCATAGTATATAGTCGTTATATTGCTTATATAATAATTATATTGCTTATATATAGTCATTATGACTATATATAAGCAAGCTAACGCATTATCAGGAGACTATATATATATGTGTGTGCGTGTGTGTGTACCTGTACAGCAGCGGTCCGTGGTACAGGGTTCAGTCTGCATGATGTTCTTGTGATCTGGACATTGCGTTTGGTCGACACTGGAACACTGCCTTGTTCTCTGTCGTACCCCCTCTCCACACAGCACTGAACACGACGACCATGACGACCACAGAGACCACGTTGGAGGACTGCGCACACACACACACACACACACACACACACACACACACACGCGCACACACACACACACACACACACACACACACACACACACTCTCTCATATATATACATATCCTGCATAATATTAAATTATACATATATTGTATATATCCTACATAATATTAAATTATACATATATTGTATATATCCTATATAAAATTAAATTATACATATATTTCATATATCCTATATAATACTAAATTATACATATATTGTATTTATCATATACAATATCAAATTATATATATTGTATATATCATATATTATATTAAATTATACATATATAGCATATACAGTATAAAATCATACATATATTGTATATATAGTATACAATTTTAAATAATATATATGTTGTATATATTAAATTATACATATATTGTACATATCGTATACAATATTAAATTATACATATATTGTATATATACTATATTATATTAAATTATACATATATTGTATATATCATATATATTGTATACAGCAAGCCAGCAAAATGTATTTGTGTAGCACTTCTAAAAACAGTTACAAAATCAATACAGTCAATACACAAAATATGAATAAATACATAAAATACATTGAATGAATGTAAAGACATGGCATAGGGAGTAACAGACCAAGCTAAAACGTGTGTGTGTGTGCGTGTGTGTGTGTGTACTGGACCTATCAACCTAACATTTTTTTGTGGTTGCGGTGATTAAACAACCTTCAGAAGACATTTGTTCTGGGGGCGTCCGGGTAGCGTAGCGGTCTATTCCGTTGCCTGACAACACGGGGATCCCGGATCGAATCCCCGTTCTACCTACGGCTTGGTCGGGCATCCCTACAGTCTGCGGGTGGGAAGCCGGATGTGGGTATATGTCCTGGTCGCTGCACTAGCGCCTCCTCTGGTCGGTCGGGGCGCCTGTTCAGGGGGGAGGGGGAACTGGGGGGAATAGCGTGATCCTCCCACGCGCTCCGTCCCCCTGGTGAAACTCCTCACTGTCAGGTGAAAAGAAGTAGCTGGTGACTCCACATGTATGGGAGGAGGCATGTGATAGTCTGCAGCCCTCTCCGGATCAGCAGAGGCGGTGGAGCAGAGACCGGGAGGGCTGGGAAGAGTGGGGTAGTTGGCCAAGTACAATTGGGAGAAAAAGGGGGAAAAAATCCCCCCCCCCCAAAAAATGTCCTTGTTATCGCTGATCCATTCCTAGCTCGCTGCAGCACCGCTGCTCTCCGTCCTGCTCACTCTCCGTCCTGCGCAGTCTCCGTCCTGCCCACTCTCCGTCCTGCCCACTCTCCGTCCTGCCCACTCTCAGTCCTGCCCACTCTCCGTCCTGCCCACTCTCCGTCCTGCGCAGTCTCCGTCCTGCCCACTCTCAGTCCTGCCCACTCTCCGTTCTGCCCACTCTCAGTCCTGCGTACTCTCCGTCCTGCCCACTCTCCGTCCTGCCCACTCTCCGTCCTGCCCACTCTCCGTCCTGCGCACTCTCAGTCCTGCCCACTCTCCGTCCTGCCCACTCTCCGTCCTGCGCAGTCTCCGTCCTGCCCACTCTCCGTCCTGCCCACTCTCCGTCCTGCCCACTCTCAGTCCTGCCCACTCTCCGTCCTGCCCACTCTCAGTCCTGCGCAGTCTCCGTCCTGCCCACTCTCAGTCCTGCGCAGTCTCCGTCCTGCCCACTCTCAGTCCTGCCCACTCTCTGTCCTGCCCACTCTCAGTCCTGCGCAGTCTCCGTCCTGCCCACTCTTAGTCCTGCCCACTCTTAGTCCTGCCCACTCTCTGTCCTGCCCACTGTTAGTCCTGCGCAGTCTCCGTCCTGCCCACTCTTAGTCCTGCCCACTCTTAGTCCTGCCCACTCTCTGTCCTGCCCACTCTCAGTCCTGCGCAGTCTCCGTCCTGCCCACTCTTAGTCCTGCCCACTCTTAGTCCTGCCCACTCTCTGTCCTGCCCACTGTTAGTCCTGCGCAGTCTCCGTCCTGCCCACTCTTAGTCCTGCCCACTCTTAGTCCTGCGCAGTCTCCGTCCTGCCCACTCTTAGTCCTGCGCAGTCTTAGTCCTGCCCACTCTTAGTCCTGCGCAGTCTTAGTCCTGCCCACTCTTAGTCCTGCCCACTCTTAGTCCTGCGCAGTCTCCGTCCTGCCCACTCTTAGTCCTGCCCACTCTCTGTCCTGCCCACTGTTAGTCCTGCGCAGTCTCCGTCCTGCCCACTCTTAGTCCTGCCCACTCTTAGTCCTGCGCAGTCTCCGTCCTGCCCACTCTTAGTCCTGCGCAGTCTTAGTCCTGCCCACTCTCTGTCCTGCCCACTCTTAGTCCTGCGCAGTCTCCGTCCTGCCCACTCTTAGTCCTGCGCAGTCTTAGTCCTGCCCACTCTTAGTCCTGCGCAGTCTTAGTCCTGCCCACTCTCTGTCCTGCCCACTCTCAGTCCTGCGCAGTCTCCGTCCTGCCCACTCTTAGTCCTGCCCACTCTTAGTCCTGCCCACTCTCTGTCCTGCCCACTCTCAGTCCTGCGCAGTCTCCGTCCTGCCCACTCTTAGTCCTGCCCACTCTTAGTCCTGCGCAGTCTCCGTCCTGCCCACTCTTAGTCCTGCGCAGTCTTAGTCCTGCCCACTCTTAGTCCTGCGCAGTCTTAGTCCTGCCCACTCTTAGTCCTGCGCAGTCTTAGTCCTGCGCAGTCTCCGTCCTGCCCACTCTTAGTCCTGCGCAGTCTTAGTCCTGCCCACTCTCCGTCCTGCGCAGTCTTAGTCCTGCCCACTCTCCGTCCTGCGCAGTCTTAGTCCTGCCCACTCTTAGTCCTGCGCAGTCTTATCAGCTGGGCGCGTGTACGGCAGCGTATTGCTGCCACGCCAAAAAAAGCAACAACGATCAGTATAATAAGCTGATAAGTCTCACGTTTTAACATAAAACGTCTTTTAACATAGCACGTTATAACGTGAGATAAGGCACGTTATAACGTGATATGTCTGACGTTATAACGTGATGTCTCACGTTATAGATAAGTCACGTTATAACGTAAGACGTCACGCTATAAAGTGAGACTTATCATGTTATAACGTGACTTATCTTACATTATAACGTGAATCTTATCACGTTACAACGTGAGACTAAATGTGGCAGCAATATGCTACTGCGACCGACTTGTACGGTGGAGTTAGATGGAGCAGCGGTGGGGGGGGGCTCCATTAACCTACTTAATTTGTGCATTAACATAGTAATGGAATAGTAATGGAGACGTGAATTTCACCTACACTGTCAAATATCGCAAGACGTGTGCAGGCTGATGGGACGTGGTTTTCCAGACGGTTCCACCAGCAGTATTTTGCAAAAGTGAATGAAAACACGTTTCACATTTGAGTCAAGGTCTCCAGTTTAGAAAGAGCAACAGCTCTGCGCTTCTCGATGGGAACCGGCTCCTGAGGCATGATACCAGGATCCACCAGGGTCCTGTTGATGGGAACCGGCTCCTCAGGCATGATACCAGGCTCCACCAGGGTCCTGTTGATGGGAACCGGCTCCTCAGGCATGATACCAGGATCCACCAGGTTCCTGTTGATGGGAACCGGCTCCTCAGGCATGATACCAGGATCCACCAGGGTCCTGTTGATGGGAACCAGCTCCTCAGGCATGATACCAGGATCCACCAGGGTCCTGTTGATGGGAACAGGCTCCTCAGGCATGATACCAGGATCCACCAGGTTCCTGTTGATGGGAACCGGCTCCTCAGGCATGATACCAGGATCCACCAGGGTCCTGTTGATGGGAACCGGCTCCTCAGGCATGATACCAGGATCCAACAGGGTCCTGTTGATGGGAACCGGCTCCTCAGGCATGATACCAGGATCCACCGGGGTCCTGTTGATGGGAACCGGCTCCTCAGGCATGATACCAGGATCCACCAGGGTCCTGTTGATGGGAACCGGCTCCTCAGGCATGATACCAGGATCCACCGGGGTCCTGTTGATGGGAACCGGCTCCTCAGGCATGATACCAGGATCCACCGGGGTCCTGTTGATGGGAACCGGCTCCTCAGGCATGATACCAGGATCCACCGGGGTCCTGTTGATGGGAACCGGCTCCTCAGGCATGATACCAGGATCCACCGGGGTCCTGTTGATGGGAACCGGCTCCCCAGGCATGATACCAGGATCCACCGGGGTCCTGTTGATGGGAACCGGCTCCCCAGGCATGATACCAGGATCCACCGGGGTCCTGTTGATGGGAACCGGCTCCTCAGGCATGATACCAGGATCCACCGGGGTCCTGTTGATGGGAACCGGCTCCTCAGGCATGATACCAGGATCCACCGGGGTCCTGTTGATGGGAACCGGCTCCTCAGGCATGATACCAGGATCCACCGGGGTCCTGTTGATGGGAACCGGCTCCTCAGGCATGATACCAGGATCCACCGGGGTCCTGTTGATGGGAACCGGCTCCTCAGGCATGATACCAGGATCCACCGGGGTCCTGTTGATGGGAACCGGCTCCTCAGGCATGATACCAGGATCCACCGGGGTCCTGTTGATGGGAACCGGCTCCTCAGGCATGATACCAGGATCCACCGGGTTCCTGTTGATGGGAACCGGCTCCTCAGGCATGATACCAGGATCCACCGGGGTCCTGTTGATGGGAACCGGCTCCTCAGGCATGATACCAGGATCCACCGGGGTCCTGTTGATGGGAACCGGCTCCTCAGGCATGATACCAGGATCCACCGGGGTTCCTGTTGATGGGAACCGGCTCCTCAGGCATGATACCAGGATCCACCAGGGTCCTGTTGATGGGAACCGGCTCCTCAGGCATCATACCAGGATCCACCAGGTTCCTGTTGATGGGAACCGGCTCCTCAGGCATGATACCAGGATCCACCAGGTTCCTGTTGATGGGAACCGGCTCCTCAGGCATGATACCAGGATCCACCAGGGTCCTGTTGATGGGAACCGGCTCCTCAGGCATGATACCAGGATCCACCGGGGGTCCTGTTGATGGAAACCGGCTCCTCAGGCATGATACCAGGATCCACCGGGGGTCCTGTTGATGGAAACCGGCTCCTCAGGCATGATACACAGGATCCACCGGGGGTCCTGTTGATGGAAACCGGCTCCTAAGGCATGATACACAGGATCCACCGGGGGTCCTGGTGCTGCACAACTCATCAAGTATTAAGCGGGTCATTCTGAAATTTTGGATCCACAGGACCTCTGTAACATCAGGAATCAGGAACAATTTATCGTCATGTCATCCATGTACTTGTGTACACAAAAGAGACGAAATTTCCTTTCTCCCAGCCTACAGCAGTGCAACACACAAAGACAAAAACACATATCCAAATCCTCCCCGAAACAACACCATCAAAACATACAAATCCAGAAAGAACAAAGCAAAAAACAAATCAAAAAACAAAACCGAAAAAAACCCCACAAACAGTCAACAACACAGTCCATTCAGTAAATTTGCAACACAATTCAAAAGAAAAAAATCACTGTTCAGGAGCGCGAAGGCCAGACAGGATGACTGTCGGAACTGCCGGTCTGCATGGGCTAGCAGTTAGCTTAGCCTGCCCCGCTTCTGCGTCCTGTCAGACCGCCCTCGGTGTTTCCTCCTCGACACAGCTCCGGTCAGGGCCGTGGTCCCTGGGCCCACAGGACGCAGCAGACCAGGCTCCCTCAGCCGATCCAGCGCCAGCTCTCCCAGCCAGACACCTTCGACACACCTCCCCGCACTCCACACAACGACACAAATGCAGACGCAGACAAAACCCCTGTACAATCGACGCTGGGCGAGGCTGCCGTGGAAATCACCATGGACAGTGACCTCCCATAAACCCCTGACACGTGACCGCTGCCAGGTATCAGGGGTTTGTGCATCACGTGTCCTCATCCCCTTCATTAAACGCCGCCACGGTGCTGAGGTGCATGCAGTCCACCTCACTGCGCCACACTCATCAGGTGTTGGGGAAAACAACGTATCAGGTGTTGGAGACTATCACGAGAGGAGAAAAGCCAGCTTCACTTGCAGAACATCACTCAGTGGAAACGAACACCATCACAATTGTGTTTTGACTTTTTTTAAAATCACTTCTATTTTGCACAAAACTACAATGGAATCCGCCTGATGTCAAAATCCCAGCATGATGAGCTCAGGTCTGAGTGTTGGAAGTAGGGCTGCGCATTATATGAGGTAGACGGTATAAATGATAGAAATTTGGCCTACGGTAGAGATTTGGACTCTACCGACCAATCGCGACAACGCTTGTTGATGACGTCATCGTATCTGCCTCAGTGTGACAATGGCTTCAAGCACAGAGACCACGGAGCAGGAGGAGCTGGTTAAAAAACCGGCGCTACGTCAGTGATTTGGACTTGGTTCGGATTTAAAAAGTCGGATAGTGAGCAGAAAAATGTCCTTTACAAGATGTGTCGAGTGACAGTGCCTGCAAACAAAGGTAACACGAGCAATGTGTTCTACCATCTAAAAACAAGACATGTCCTCGAGTTGGAGGCGAGCCGGAGGACGCGCTCGACTCAAAGGCCCAGTCAGTCTCCGAACACAGGAGGGGAGAAAAAGGTTTGCCCTGCTACCCAACCGCAGACCTCTACTGCGCAAGCTTTTTCGAAGAGTACTCCCTCTGATAAAAAGACTAAGCGTTGGACTGACATTACACAAGCCATTACGATACACTTATGCAAAGACATGGTCCCTTTCCACACAGTGGGACGCAGCGGGTTTCAAGACATGATTAAAACCCTTGATCCACGATGCGCAGTGCCGAGCCGCAAGTACTTTAATGAGACAGAAATGCCCCGACTGTATGGCCAGCTGTATGGCCAGCTGTATGGCCAAACTGTATGGCGAGCTGTATGGCCAGCTGTATGGCCAGCTGTATGGCCAACTGTATGGCCAGCTGTATGGCCAAACTGTATGGCCAGCTGTACGGCCAGCTGTATGGCCAGCTGTATGGCCAAACTGTATGGCGAGCTGTATGGCCAGCTGTACGGCCAGCTGTATGGCCAACTGTATGGCCAGCTGTACGGCCAGCTGTACGGCCAGCTGTACGGCCTACTGTACGGCCAACTGTATGGCCAGCTGTACGGCCAGCTGTATGGCCAGCTGTACGGCCTACTGTACGGCCAGCTGTATGGCCAGCTGTATGGCCAGCTGTATGGCCAGCTGTACGGCCAGCTGTACGGCCAACTGTATGGCCAGCTGTACGGCCAGCTGTATGGCCAGCTGTACGGCCTACTGTACGGCCAGCTGTATGGCCAACTGTATGGCGAGCTGTATGGCCAACTGTACGGCGAGCTGTACGGCCAACTGTATGGCCAACTGTATGGCCAGCTGTATGGCCAGCTGTATGGCCAGCTGTATGGCCAACTGTATGGCCAGCTGTATGGCCAACTGTATGGCTAGCTGTATGGCGAGCTGTATGGCGAGCTGTATGGCCAGCTGTATGGCGACCTGTATGGCCAACTGTATGGCCAGCTGTATGGCCAACTGTATGGCCAGCTGTATGGCCAGCTGTATGGCCAACTGTATGGCGAGCTGTATGGCCAGCTGTATGGCCAACTGTATGGCCAGCTGTATGGCCAGCTGTATGGCCAACTGTATGGCCAGCTGTATGGCCAGCTGTATGGCCAACTGTATGGCCAGCTGTATGGCCAGCTGTATGGCCAACTGTATGGCCAGCTGTATGGCCAAACTGTATGGCCAGCTGTACGGCCAGCTGTATGGCCAGCTGTATGGCCAAACTGTATGGCGAGCTGTATGGCCAGCTGTACGGCCAGCTGTACGGCCAACTGTATGGCCAACTGTATGGCCAGCTGTATGGCCAGCTGTATGGCCAACTGTATGGCCAGCTGTATGGCCAAACTGTATGGCCAGCTCTATGGCCAGCTGTATGGCGAGCTGTATGGCCAGCTGTATGGCGACCTGTATGGCCAACTGTATGGCCAGCTGTATGGCCAACTGTATGGCCAGCTGTATGGCCAGCTGTATGGCCAACTGTATGGCGAGCTGTATGGCCAGCTGTATGGCCAACTGTATGGCCAACTGTATGGCCAGCTGTATGGCCAGCTGTATGGCCAACTGTATGGCCAGCTGTATGGCCAACTGTATGGCCAGCTGTATGGCCAAACTGTATGGCCAGCTGTACGGCCAGCTGTATGGCCAGCTGTATGGCCAAACTGTATGGCGAGCTGTATGGCCAGCTGTACGGCCAGCTGTACGGCCAACTGTATGGCCAACTGTATGGCCAGCTGTATGGCCAACTGTATGGCCAGCTGTATGGCCAAACTGTATGGCCAGCTGTATGGCCAGCTATATGGCCAGCTGTATGGCCAGCTGTATGGCCAACTGTATGGCCAGCTGTATGGCCAACTGTATGGCGAGCTGTATGGCCAGCTGTATGGCGACCTGTATGGCCAGCTGTATGGCCAACTGTATGGCCAGCTGTATGGCCAGCTGTATGGCCAACTGTATGGCCAACTGTATGGCCAACTGTATGGCCAGCTGTATGGCCAGCTGTATGGCCAACTGTATGGCCAGCTGTATGGCCAAACTGTATGGCCAGCTGTACGGCCAGCTGTATGGCCAGCTGTATGGCCAAACTGTATGGCGAGCTGTATGGCCAGCTGTACGGCCAGCTGTACGGCCAACTGTATGGCCAACTGTATGGCCAGCTGTATGGCCAACTGTATGGCCAGCTGTATGGCCAAACTGTATGGCCAGCTGTATGGCCAGCTATATGGCCAGCTGTATGGCCAGCTGTATGGCCAACTGTATGGCCAGCTGTATGGCGAGCTGTATGGCGAGCTGTATGGCCAGCTGTATGGCGACCTGTATGGCCAGCTGTATGGCCAACTGTATGGCCAGCTGTATGGCCAACTGTATGGCGAGCTGTATGGCCAGCTGTATGGCCAACTGTATGGCCAGCTGTATGGCCAGCTGTATGGCCAGCTGTATGGCCAAACTGTATGGCCAGCTGTATGGCCAGCTGTATGGCCAATTGTATGGCCAGCTGTATGGCGAGCTGTATGGCCAGCTGTATGGCCAGCTGTATGGCCAACTGTATGGCCAGCTGTATGGCGAGCTGTATGGCCAGCTGTATGGCCAACTGTATGGCCAGCTGTATGGCGAGCTGTATGGCCAAACTGTATGGCCAGCTGTATGGCCAGCTGTATGGCCAGCTGTATGGCCAGCTGTATGGCCAACTGTATGGCCAGCTGTATGGCGAGCTGTATGGCCAACTGTATGGCCAACTGTATGGCCAGCTGTATGGCCAGCTGTATGGCCAACTGTATGGCCAGCTGTATGGCCAGCTGTATGGCCAGCTGTATGGCCAGCTGTATGGCCAACTGTATGGCCAGCTGTATAGCCAGCTGTATGGCCAACTGTATGGCGAGCTGTATGGCCAACTGTATGGCCAGCTGTATGGCCAGCTGTATGGCCAACTGTATGGCCAGCTGTATGGCGAGCTGTATGGCCAGCTGTATGGCGAGCTGTATGGCCAGCTGTATGGCCAACTGTATGGCCAGCTGTATGGTGAGCTGTTTGGCCAACTGTATGGCCAGCTGTATGGCGAGCTGTATGGCCAACTGTATGGCCAGCTGTATGGCCAACTGTATGGCCAGCTGTATGGCCAGCTGTATGGCCAAACTGTATGGCCAGCTCTGAGAGACAGTTGAAAAAGACCTCCGTGAATTCAAGTATTTCGCAGCTACTACGGACTTGTGGTCGAGTCGCAGCATGGAGCCTTATATCCGCCTCGCGAAGCAAGTGAACTGGAGTAAACACCAAAGTTTAGTGTTTGCAGCTTGATTTTAATTTGAAATATGCTGCTTTTTTTCTTAACTGAAAAGATGCTAAGTGTACTTTAAGTTAATTTCTTTCTTAAAAAATATCTGCAACTTGAGAAATTTGGTGTTGAGTAACACTTTCGCACTATAGAACAAAAGCCTGTCGTACTTGAAGTAGTGTTATTTAGAGTATCTATTTTATTTTTGTGTTCTTTAAGATGCAGAAAAATTAGTGTTTGGTAACTTTTGCACTATTTTGCATTACAGAAAACAACCTGTTGTACTTGAAGTACTGTTGACAATATCCACTTTATTTTTGTGTTCTTGAAGAAGTGAGCAATTGTTGTTGACAACATTTTCACAATTTTGCATTATAGAAAACAGCTTGTTGTACTGTTTTTATTTAAAATATCAGCAATGTTATTTGTGTTCGTTTGCACTATTTTGCACCATAGAGTGCTGAGTTTTAATTTTGAGTTTTGAGATCTGCACAATAAATGTCCTCAAAATGACATCTGTTTTTGTTTTTTTGTTGTTGTTTTTTATTAATTTTTTTTTTATCAATTTAGCTTTGCTAAGGGACTATATAACCCATTCAGAAACACTTCCATTATAATTTTTACCCTTCAGTTTATATCGCGATATATACCGTTACCGTGAAGGGATTCAATTTATACCGCGATATGAATTTTAGGTCATATCGCCCAGCCCTAGTTGGAGGTAAACCAGAAGTCCCTCATATTTCACCAGCACAGGGGGGCTGGCGACATCTCAGCCCCTCATATTTCACCAGCACAGGAGAGCTGGAGACATCTCAGTCCCTCATATTTCACCAGCACAGGGGGGCTGGAGACATCTCAGCCCCTCATATTTCATCAGCACAGGAGAGCTGGAGACACCTCAGCCCCTCATATTTCACAAGCACAGGGGGGCTGGAGTCATCTCAGCCCCTCATATTTCACCAGCACAGGAGAGCTGGAGACATCTCAGTCCCTCATATTTCACCAGCACAGGGGGGCTGGAGACATCTCAGCCCCTCATATTTCATCAGCACAGGAGAGCTGGAGACACCTCAGCCCCTCATATTTCACAAGCACAGGAGAGCTGGAGACATCTCAGCCCCTCATATTTCACCAGCACAGGGGGGCTGGAGACATCTCAGCCCCTCATATTTCATCAGCACAGGAGAGCTGGAGACACCTCAGCCCCTCATATTTCACCAGCACAGGAGAGCTGGAGACATCTCAGTCCCTCATATTTCACCAGCACAGGGGGGCTGGAGACATCTCAGCCCCTCATATTTCATCAGCACAGGAGAGCTGGAGACACCTCAGCCCCTCATATTTCACAAGCACAGGAGAGCTGGAGACATCTCAGTCCCTCATATTTCACCAGCACAGGGGGGCTGGAGACATCTCAGCCCCTCATATTTCATCAGCACAGGAGAGCTGGAGACACCTCAGCCCCTCATATTTCACCAGCACAGGAGAGCTGGAGACATCTCAGTCCCTCATATTTCACCAGCACAGGGGGGCTGGAGACATCTCAGCCCCTCATATTTCATAAGCACAAGGGGCTGGAGACACCTCAGCCTCTCATATTTCACCAGCACAGGAGTGCTGGAGACATCTCAGTCCCTCATATTTCATCAGCACAGGAGAGCTGGAGACACCTCAGTCCCTCATATTTCACCAGCACATGAGAGCTGGAGACATCTCAGATCCTCATTTCATCAGCGCAGGGGAGCTGGAGACACCTCAGCCCCTCATATTTCACCAGCACAGGAGCGCTGGAGACACCTCAGCCCCTCATATTTCACCAGCACGGGAGAGCTGGAGACATCTCAGCCCCTCACATTTCACCAGTACAGGAGAGCTGGAGACATCTCAACCCCTCATATTTCACCAGCACAGGAGTGCTGGAGACATCTCAGTCCCTCATATTTCACCAGCACAGGAGCGCTGGAGACATCTCAGTCCCTCATATTTCACCAGTACAGGAGAGCTGGAGACATCTCAGTCCCTCATATTTCACAAGCACAGGAGAACTGGAGACATCTCAGCCCCTCATATTTCAACAGCACAGGAGCGCTGGAGACATCTCAGTCCCTCACATTTCACCAGCACAGGAGAGCTGAAGACATCTCAGTCCCTCACATTTCACCAGCACAGGAGAGCTGGACACATCTCAGTCCCTCATATTTCACCAGCACAGGAGAGCTGGAGACATCTCAGTCCCTCATATTTCACCAGCACAGGAGAGCTGGAGACATCTCAACCCCTCATATTTCACCAGCACAGGAGAACTGGAGACATCTCAGTCCCTCATATTTCACCAGCACAGGAGAGCTGAAGACATCTCAGCCCCTCATATTTCACCAGTAAGGAGCGCTGGAGACATCTCAGTCCCTCATATTTCACCAGCACAGGAGAGCTGGAAACACCTCAGTCCCTCATATTTCACCAGCACAGGAGAGCTGAAGACATCTCAGTCCCTCATATTTCATCAGCACAGGAGAGCTGGAGACATCTCAGCCCCTCAAATTTCACCAGCACAGGAGAGCAGGAGACATCTCAGTCCCTCATATTTCATTGGCACAGGAGAGCTGGAGACATCTCAGTCCCTCATATTTCATTAGCACAAGAGAGCAGGAGACATCTCAGCCCCTCATATTTCACCAGTATAGGAGAGCTGGAGACATCTCAGTCCCTCATATTTCACTAGCACAGGAGAGCTCGAGACATTTCAGCCCCTCATATTTCATCAGTACAGGAGAGCTGGAGACATCTCAGTCCCTCATATTTCACAAGCACAGGAGAACTGGAGACATCTCAGCCCCTCATATTTCACCAGTAGAGGAGAGCTGGAGACATCTCTGTCCCTCATATTTCATCAGCACAGGAGAGCTGGAGACATCTCAGTCCCTCATATTTCACAAGCACAGGAGAGCTGGAGACATCTCAACCCATCATATTTCACCAGCACAGGAGAGCTGGAGACATCTCAGTCCATCCTGACAAACACCGTCCCGCTGTACCAACCCAGAGAGATTTAAACCAAGCCATCGTGTGTGTGTGTGTGTGTGTGTGTGTGTGTGTGTGTGTGTGTGTGTGTGTGTGTGTGTGTGTGTGTGTGTGTGTGTGTACCAACCCGCAGGACCTGCAGACTTGGTCATCTCCTTGGTAACCATAGTTAGGGTTCTGACAGCATTCGTCTTCCTCATCAATCTCACCTAACTCTTCCTCACACTGTCCAAAGTCCACCACATACCGACTGTAGCACCGCCCACACTCTGTACACACACACACACACACACACACACACACACACACACACACACACACACACACACACACACACACACACACAGATAAATAATGTTTCACAAGTTCCACTTCTGTGGTCTTCTGTGTGCGTGTCAAAGTAAGACATGTAAGTCATGTTGTGTTTTTTTTATGTTATTGTCAGTTCTTATTCCAGTTCTAACAACAAAAACACACTGTTAGTCAAGAACTCGTCAGAGTAGCAGTACTCAGTAGCAGGCTGCAAGATGCTAGCTGGGAAAGTGCACACTGAGACGCATAACCAAGTGGCTGGGATAGTGCACAGGAACAGCTGGGATAGTACACAGGAACAGCTGGGATAGTACACAGGAACAGCTGGGATAGTGCACAGGAACATCTGGGATAGTGCACAGGAACATCTGGGATAGTGCACAGGAACAGCTGGGATAGTGCACAGGAACATCTGGGATAGTACACAGGAACAGCTGGGATAGTGCACAGGAACATCTGTACTGAACACAGACTGGAAGTCCCCATGTCCAAATGGGAGACACCGCCAAAGGTGGTTGAGAATGGCAGAGCTAAGATCCTGTGGGACTTCAAGTTCCAGACTGATAAGCAGATGCTGGCTAACCAACCAGACATTGTGGTGGTCGACAAGGAACAGCAGACAGCAGTAGTGACCGATGTAGCAATCCTGAGTGACATCATCAGGAAGAAAGCGCAGGAGAAGCTAGAGGAATACCAAGGGCTGAGGGAAGAACTAGATCAGATGAGGAAGGTGAAATCCACAGTAGACCAAGGGGAAATAGCAGCACTAGGGGCTGTGACCTCCAAACTAGGAGAGTGACTCCAGCAGATTCCAGGAACGACATCCGAGGTCTCTGTCCAGAAGAGTGTGGTCCTAGGAACAGCTAAGATACTGCACAGAGCCCTCATTCTCCCAGACCTCTGGTAGAGGACCTGAGCTTGAGGAAGACACACACCACCCCAAAAAGGGTGAGAGGGGTATATATATAGTATGTATGTGTGTGTGTGTGTGTGTGTGTGTGTGTGTGTGTGTGTGTGTGTGTGTGTGTGTGTGTGTGTGTGTGTGTGTGTGCGTGTGTGTGTTTATGTATATATGTATGTATGTATGTGTGTATATGTACATGTGTGTGTGTGTGTATATATACTATATACACTACCGTTCAAAAGTTTGGGATCACATTGAAATGTCCATATTTTTGAAGGAAAAGCACTGTACTTTTCAATGAAGATAACTTTAAACTAGTCTTAACTTTAAAGAAATACACTCTATACATTGCTAATGTGGTAAATGACTATTCTAGCTGCAAATGTCTGGTTTTTGGTGCAATATCTACATAGGTGTATAGAGGCCCATTTCAAGCAACTATCACTCCAGTGTTCTAATGGTACAATGTGTTTGCTCATTGGCTCAGAAGGCTAATTGATGATTAGAAAACCCTTGTGCAATCATGTTCACACATCCGAAAACAGTTTAGCTCGTTACAGAAGCTACAACACTGACCTTCCTTTGAGCAGATTGAGTTTCTGGAGCATCACATTTGTGGGGTCAATTAAACGCTCAAAATGGCCAGAAAAAGAGAACTTTCATCTGAAACTCGACAGTCTTTTCTTGTTCTTAGAAATGAAGGCTATTCCATGCGAGAAATTGCTAAGAAATTGAAGATTTCCTACACCGGTGTGTACTACTCCCTTCAGAGGACAGCACAAACAGGCTCTAACCAGAGTAGAAAAAGAAGTGGGAGGCCGCGTTGCACAACTGAGCAAGAAGATAAGTACATTAGAGTCTCTAGTTTGAGAAACAGACGCCTCACAGGTCCCCAACTGGCATCTTCATTAAATAGTACCCGCAAAACACCAGTGTCAACATCTACAGTGAAGAGGCGGCTGCGGGATTCTGGGCTTCAGGGCAGAGTGGCAAAGAAAAAGCCATATCTGAGACTGACCAATAAAAGAAAAAGATTAAGATGGGCAAAAGAACACAGACATTGGACAGAGGAAGACTGGAAAAAAGTGTTGTGGACGGATGAATCCAAGTTTGAGGTGTTTGAATCACAAAGAAGAACGTTTTTGAGACGCAGAACAAATGAAAAGATGCTGGAAGAATGCCTGACGCCATCTCTTAAGCATGGTGGAGGTAATGTGATGGTTTGGGGTTGCTTTGGTGCTGGTAAGGTGGGAGATTTGTACAGGGTAAAAGGGATTCTGAATAAGGAAGGCTATCACTCCATTTTGCAACGCCATGCCATACCCAGTGGACAGCGCTTGATTGGAGCCAATTTCATCCTACAACAGGACAATGACCCTAAACACACCTCCAAATTGTGCAAGAACTATTTAGAGCAGAAGCAGGCAGCTGGTATTCTATCGGTAATGGAGTGGCCAGCGCAGTCACCAGATCTGAACCCCATTGAGCTGTTGTGGGAGCAGCTTGACCGTATGGTACGCAAGAAGTGCCCATCCAACCAATCCAACTTGTGGGAGCTGCTTCTGGAAGCGTGGGGTGCAATTTCTCCAGATTACCTCAACAAATTAACAGCTAGAATGCCAAAGGTCTGCAATGCTGTAATTGCTGCAAATGGAGGATTCTTTGACGAAAGCAAAGTTTGATGTAAAAAAAATCTTATTTCAAATACAAATCATTATTTCTAACCTTGTCAATGTCTTGACTCTATTTTCTATTCATTTCACAACATATGGTGGTGAATAAGTGTGACTTTTCATGGAAAACACAAAATTGTTTGGGTGATCCCAAACTTTTGAACGGTAGTGTATATAGTATATATATAGTATATATAGTGTTTTTTTCTGGAAACCGTTGATGGTGTTGATAGAAGTGCTCAACTAATGAGGAGTGGGACATCATGACATGGTTCTAGTGATCAAAAGAATGAAGTGATCCAATAGTCTGCTGTTATACATGGGAATGAAGTCAAGTCCGTTTTATTTGTGTAGCCAACACCACAAATTACCCATGAACTCAGGGGCTTTCCAGCAACACAACATCCTGTCTATACACTCTCACATGGCACAAGCAACAACTCCCTATAACCCTTTAACAGGTAGAATCCACAAAGTCCACTTCACTAAGGACCACATGGAAAGGAGCTGCTTGGTTGTGAGTTTGGGTTTTCTCACAATCACTGACGAGGACATCAGAGATCAGCTCAATCATGGAGTGATTCAAACCACTGCTGTTCACTGTCATACAGCTGATGACCTACAAATAACACACTGTCATAACAATAACAACACACTTCTTCTTCCAGCTGGTCCCCCTTTCTCAAGGGTCGCCACACCACATGTGCAGTTCCCATCGGTACCCGTGAGGGCGCTGCACCCATGCTGGTCAGCGTTAACCTGGGTCTCGACTGATCCAGTACGGCCTCGTTAAGCCTAATAATGACTTAACAAAGTGTTACATCAGACGCCCTTCCTGACACAACCACTATGGATACACAACCACTAACCCTATGGATATACAACCTCTAACCCTATGGATACACAACCACTAACCCTATGGTTTTACAACCTCTAACCCTATCATTACACAACCACTAACCCTATGGATACACAACCACTAACCCTATCATTACACAACCACTAACCCTATGGATATACAACCTCTAACCCTATGGATACACAACCACTAACCCTATGGATACACAACCACTAACCCTATCATTAAACAACCACTAACCCTATGGATATACAACCTCAAACCCTATCATTACACAACCACTAACCCTATGGATACACAACCACTAACCCTATCATTACACAACCACTATCCCCTATGGATATACAACCTCTAACCCTATGGATACACAACCACTAACCCTATGGATACACAACCACTAACCCTATCATTACACAACCACTAACCCTATCATTAAACAATCACTAACCCTATGGATATACAACCTCAAACCCTATCATTACACAACCACTAACCCTATGGATACACAACCACTAACCCTATCATTACACAACCACTAACCCTATGGATATACAACCTCTAACCCTATGGATACACAACCAGTAACCCTATGGTTTTACAACCTCTAACCCTATGGATACACAACCTCTAACCCTATGGATACACAACCACTAACCCTATCAGTACACAACCACTAACCCTATGGATACACAACCTCTAACCCTATGGATACACAACCACTAACCCTATGGATATAAAACCTCTAACCCCCATGGATACACAACCACTACCCCTATGGTTTTACAACCTCTAACCCTATGGATACACAACCTCTAACCCTATCGATACACAACCACTAACCCTATCATTACACAACCACTAACCCTATGGATTTACAACCACTAACCCTATCATTACACAACCACTAACCCTATCATTACACAACCATTAACCCTATGGATATACAACCTATAACCCTATCATTACACAACCACTAACCCTATGGTTTTGCAACCTCTAACCCTAAGGATACACAACCTCTAACCCTATGGATACACAACCTCTAACCCTATGGATAGACAACCACTAACCCTATGGATACACAACCTCTAACCCTACCATTACACAACCACTAAACCTATGGATACACAACCACTAACCCTATGGTTACACTACCACTAACCCTATGGATACACAACCACAAACCCTATGGTTACACAACTACTAAACCCTATGGATACACAACCACTAACCCTATGGATACACAACGTCTAACCCTATCAATACACAACCACTAACCCTAAGGATACACAACATCTAACCCTATCATTAAACAACACCTAACCCTATGGTTACACAACCACTAACCCTATGGTTTTATAACCACTAACCCTAAGGTTTTACAACCACTAAACCTATGGATACACTACCACTAATCCCTATGGTTACACAACCACTAACCCTATGGATACACAACCACTAACGCAATGGTTACACAACCGCTAACCCTATGGATACACAACCGCTAACACTATGGTTACACAACCACTAACACTATGGTTACACAACCACTAACCTTATGGATACACAACCTCTAACCCTATCAGTACACAACCACTAACCCTATGGTTACACAACCACTAACCCTATGGATACACAACCACAAACCCTATGGTTACATAACCACTAACCCTATGGTTACACAACCACTAACCCTATGGATACACAACCACTAACGCAATGGTTACACAACCACTAACCCTATGGATACACAACCACTAACCCTATGGATACACAACCACTAACGCTATCATTACACAACCACTAACCCTATCATTACACAACCATCAAACCTACTGATACACAATCTCTAACCCTATCGATACACAACCTCTAACCCTATCATTACACAACCACTAACCCTATGGTTACACAACCACTAACCCTATTGTTACACAACCACTAACCCTATGGATACACAACCACTAACGCAATGGTTACACAACCACTAACCCTATGGATACACAACCACTAACGCTATGGTTACACAACCACTAACGCTATGGTTACACAACCACTAACCCTATGAATACACAACCTCTAACCCTATCAGTACACAACCACTAACCCTATGGATACACAACCACAAACCCTATGGTTACATAACCACTAACCCTATGGTTACAAAACCACTAACCCTATGGTTACACAACCACTAACCCTATGGATACACAACTACAAACCCTATGGATACACAACCTCAAACCTACCATTACACAACCACTAACACTATGGTTACACAACCACTAACCCTAAGGATACACAACCACAAACCCTATGGTTACACAACAAATAACATCATGGATACACAACCACTGACCCTATGGAAACACAACCACTAATCCTACGGTTACACAACCACTAACCTTATGGTTCACAACCACTAACCCCTATGGATACACAACCACTAACCCCTATGGATACACAACCACTAACCCTATGGATACACAACGTCTAACCCTATCATTACACAACCAGTAACCCTATGGATACACAACCTCTAACCCTATCATTACACAACACCTAACCCTATGGTTACACAACCACTAACCCTATGGTTTTATAACCACTAACCCTATGGATAGACAACCACTAACCCTATGGATACACAACCATTAACTCCATGGTTACACAACCAATAACCCTATGGATACACAACCACTAACGCTATCATTACACAACCACTAACCCTATCATTACACAACCATCAAACCTACTGATACACAATCTCTAACCCTATGGATACACAACCTCTAACCCTATCATTACACAACCACTAACCCTATGGATACAGTACCACTAATCCCTATGGTTACACAACCACTAACCCTATGGATACACAACCACTAACGCTATGGTTACACAACCACTAACCCTATGGATACACAACCACTAACCCTATGGTTACACAACCACAAACCCTATGGTTACACAACCACTAACCCTATGGTTACACAACCACTAACCCTATGGATACACAACCACTAACCCTATGGTTACACAACCACTAACCCTATGGATACACAACCACAAACCCTATGGATACACAACCACTAACCCTGTGGATACACAACCTCTAACCCTACCATTACACAACCACTAACACTATGGTTACACAACCACTAACCCTATGGATACACAACCACTAACCCTATGGATACAGAACCACCTACGCTATGGTTATACAACCACTAACCTTATAGATACACAACCACTAACCCTATGGTTACACAACCACTAACCCAATGGATACACAACCACTAACGCAATGGTTACACAACCACTGACCCTATGGATACACAACCGCTAACGCTATGGTTACACAACCACTAATGCTATGGTTACACAACCACTAACCCTATGGATACACAACCTCTATCCCTATCAGTACACAACCACTAACCCTATGGTTACACAACCACTAACCCTATGGTTACACAACCACTAACCCTATGGACACACAACCACTAACCCTATGGTTAAACAACCATTAACCCTATGGATATACAACCTCTAAACCTATCAATACACAACCACTAACCCTATGGATACACAACCACTAACGCTATGGTTACACAACCACCAACCCTATGGATACACAACCACCAACCCTATGGATACACAACCACAAACCCCATGGATACAGAACCACTTACGCTATGGTTACACAACCACTAACCTTATAGATACACAACCACTAACCCTATGGTTACACAATCACTAAACCTATGGATACACAACCACTAACCCTATGGTTAAACAACCATTAACCCTATGGCTATACAACCATTAAGCCTATGTCTACACAACCACTAACCCTATAGATACACAACCACTAACGCTATAGATACACAATCACTAACTAAATGACCTTGTCAGCACATTTCCATCTCTATCCTTGATCGCCCTAACCTGCTCCGCATCCTTCCCAGCTCGGTCCCTCTGTCTAGCCAATCGGTACAAATCCTTTTCTCCTTCCTTAGTGTCTAACCTCTCACATAACTCACCATATGCCTTTGCCTTTGCCACCTCTCTCTTCACTTTACGCTGCATGTCCTTGTACTCCTGTCTACTTTCTTCATCTGTGACTATCCCACTTCTTCTTTGCCAACCTTTTCCTCTGTATACTTTGCTGTACCTCCTCATTCCACCACCAAGTCTCCTTGACCTCCTTCCTCTGTCCAGATGACACACCAAGTATCTTCCGAGTTGTCTCCCTCAGTATTTCTGCAGTGGTTGCCCAGCCATCCGGCAACTCTTCACTACCACCCAGTGTCTGTCTTAACTCCTGCCTGAACTCCACACAGCAGCCTTCCTTCTTCAACTCCCACTATTTGATCCTTGGCTCTGCCTTCACTCCCCACCTCTTCTTGGTCTCCAAAGTCATCCTACAGACCACAATTCGATGCGGTTTATCTACGTCCTCCCGTCACCACCTTGCAGTCTCCAATCCCTTTTAGATCGCGCCTCCTACATAAGATATAGTCCACCTGTGTGCACTTTCCTCCACTCTTATACATCACCCTGTGTTCCTCCCTCTTCTTGAAATATGTATTCACCACAGCCATCTTTCCATCCTTTTTGTAAAATCCACCACCATCTGTCCTTCCACATTTCTCTCCTTGACACCGTACCTACCCATCACCTCCTCATCACCTCTGTTCCTTTCACGAACATGCCCATTGAAGTCCGCTCCAATCTCCAAGCTTCCACTCTGCGCATGCATCGGCTAGGGCCATCGGCGTTGTAGAAGCTCAGTCATAAATTTACATTTTATCTAGTTTTTAGTCACAATTGTATACTACATTTTTAGATCCTGGTTGTTTTACCTATATATTTTTAACAAGGTAAAAAATGACATTTCAATCATCGGACCTTCGGTGGGTGGCGGGAGTGTCGGAAAAGCTGAGATGCGTATGGGAGCTAACTAGCGTCAGCCAAACGGAACACCGGTTACTGAGCCTCTAGAAGCCACAACTACTAACTGAAGCCGAATTTCCGCAGCGGGTCCACTTGTTGCGTTGATGCCTTTCGTGTGGGTCACCTGTGCTAATATCAGATCAACGCTGTGGGCTCCGGACTGGAGCCCCTGGGTGTCAGTAAGTGCCAGTGTCCTCCCTGCTAGCTGCTGCTAGCCACCACAACTCAATTCAATTCAATTTGTCATTAAAAACAACAATGTGCAGGCACATGTTAAAAATGAAATGAGGGCTGTGGCTTCACCAAACAGTGCAAGACAGACACACACAAACACAGCAAACATAGTATAAGCTAAAATAAGTTAAAAAAGAGTAAGAGTACAAAATATTTAAAAATATCAACAGACATTCAATGGGTGGCCAGGTTCAGGTGGGCAACAGCTTGTGGAAAGAAGCTGATTTGAGCCTGATAGTGCAGGCTCTGAGGCTCCATGCGGGCTCTGAGGCTCCTGTGACGCCTCCCAGAGCGCAGGGGGGAGAACAGTCCATGGTTGGGGTGGGTAGGGTCTCTGCTGATGCTCAGACCCCTTCGAAGGCAGCGTTTGTGATAAATGTCTTGTATGGCTGGGAGCTGGGTACCGGTGATATGCTGGGCCACTTGACGACCCGCTGCAGAGCTTTCTGGTCTACTGATGTGCCGTTGCCATACCACACTGAGATGCAGCTGGTCAGGACGCTCTCTATGGTGCAGTGGTAGAAGTTGGTGAGAATTTTGGGGGGTAGACGGGCGCTCCTCAGCCTCCTTAGGAAATGCAGGCATTGTTGGGCCTTTTTCACAAGAGCCTGGATGTTTAATGTCCAAATAAGCTCCTCGCTGATGTGGACTCCAAGGAATTTAAAGCCAGAAACACGCTCCACTTCCACCCCATTGATGTGTATGGAGGAGTGGCTGCAGCTTCTAGACCTCCTGAAGTCCACAATCAGCTCCTTTGTCTTCTGCACATTAAGGACAAGATTGTTGGTAGTACATCATGATGTGAGGTGCTGAATCTTGTCCCTGTAGGCCGTCTCATCATTGTTGGTGATACGGCCAATGACTGTGGTGTCATCTGCAAACTTAACTATAACATTTGAAGGGTGAGTTGGCAGGCAGTCGTGGGTAAAGAGGGAGAAAAGGAGGGGGCTCAGAACACAGCCTTGAGGGGCACCTGTGCTGAGGGTCAGGGTGGAGGAGGTGTGGTCACCTAACCTAACAGACTGAGGTCTGTTGGTCAGGAAGTCCAGGGTCCAGTTACAGAGGAAGAGGTTAAGGCCAAAGGAGAGGAGTTTGGTGGTTAGTTTGGCAGAGATGATAGTGTTGAAGGCAGAGCTGTAATCTATAAACAGCATCCAGATGAATGTGTTGTTAAATTCAAGGTGGGTCAGAGCAAAGCGCAGAGCAGTGGCAATGGCATCCTCAGTAGACATTTTGGGACGGTAGGTGAACTGATGTGGGTCGAATGTGGGGGGGATAATGTTTTTGATGTGAGCCAGAACCAGTCTCTCAAAGCACTTCATGGCAAATGGGGGTGAGTGCTATGGGTCGGTAGTCATTCAGACATGTGGATGTTGGTTTCTTGGGGACAGGAATGATAGAGGTGGTCTTAAAGCATGTTCACTCTGCACAGTGATTTTCTGATCTCTGCGATCGATAGAGTGAGCACCTGGTTTTCTGGGTGGCTGGGGATTTTTTGTGGCTGAGTCAGTATTGTCCTTGTCGAAGCAGGCATAGAAATGATTTAGCTTGTCTGGCAGGGAGGCATCATGGACAGTGGGACCGCTATTGGGAGATTTTGTAGTCTGTGATAGACTGATGCCTTGCCACATTCGCCGGGGGTCGGAGTTATTGTGAAAGTGGTCCTCTATTCGTAGGGAATATTTATGTTTGGCTGTTTTGATGCCCTTTTTGAGGTTGGATCTGGCTGCGCTGTAGGCCTTGCAGTTACCTGACTTGAACGCTGCATCCCGGACTTTCAGCAGCTGCTGGACCTCACTGGTTATCCAGGGTTTCTGGTTTGGAAAGGTGCAGATTGATTTTTTTGTTGTGACACTCAGTGCAAAAGTTAATGTAAGCTAGTATGGCAGATGTCTGTTCATTAATGTCTATATGGGAGCCATGGGTAGCTGAATGTGCAAAAATACTCCAGTCTGTGTTGTCAAAACAGTCCTGGAGTTCAGAGACTGCTCCTTCTGGTCACTCCAACTGGTCGCTTAACTATTATTCTGCCCTTTTAGCCCTGTGCTGGCCTCCTTTTATTTCTTTTTCCCAGATATACATCCATCACCTCTCCACCAGACTGTGGCAGCTGTGCCCGTCTCATTCAGAAAATTGTGGAACTGGAGGGACAAATGTCTACACTGTACAAAATCCAAGAGGTTGAGCAGTATAAAAATGTCCTGGGTAAGACGGTAAACTGCAACCGCAGGCTGTAGAGGGGTAGCACCTTACCTCAGCAACGGCCCTTTGGCTAAGGACGAAGTCCCTACTGACAGATCTGGTTCTCCTGCATGCCTGTATGGTACAAACCCCAATTCCAATGAAGTTGGGGCGTTGTGTAAAACGTGAATAAAAACAGAACACAATGATTTGCAAATCCTTTTTGACCTATATTCAATTGAATACACTACAAAGACAAGATATTTAATGTTCAAACATTCCACAGGTGAACAGGTTAACTGGAAACAGGTGAGTGTCATGATTGGGTATAAAAGGAGCATCCCCAAAAGGCTCAGTCGTTCACAAGCAAGGATGGGGCGAGGTTCACCACTTTGTGAACAACTGCGTGAGCAAACAGTCCAACAGTTTAAGAACAACGTTTCTCAACGTACAGTTGCAAGGAATTTAGGGATTTCATCATCTACAGCCCATAATAACATCAAACGATTCAGAGAATCCGGAGAAATCTCTGCACGTAAGCGGCAAGGCCGAAAACCAACAGTGAATGCCCGTGACCTTCGACCCCTCAAGCGGCACAGTATTAAAAACCGACATCATTCTGTAAAGGATATTACCACATGGGCTCAGGAACACTTGGGAAAACCATCGTCAGTTAACACAGTTCGTCGCTACATCTACAATTGCAAGTTAAAACTCTACAATGCAAAGCAAAAGCCACATATCAACACCACCCAGAAACGCCGCCGGCTTCTCTGGGCCCGAGCTCCTCTGAGATGGACTGACACAAAGTGGACAAGTGTGCTGTGGTCTGACGAGTCCACATTTCAAATTGTTTTTGGAAATCATGGACGTCATGTCCTCCGGGCTAAAGAGGAAAAGGACCGTCCAGATTGTTATCAGCGCAAAGTTCAAAAGCCAGCATCTGTGCTGGTATGGGGGGTGTTAGTGCCCATGGCATCATGGGTAACTTGCACATCTGTGAAGGCACCATTAATGCTGAAAGGTACATACAGGTTTTGGAGCAACATATGCTGCCATCCAAGCGACGTCTTTTTCAGGGATGTTCCTGCTTATATCAGCAAGACAATGCCAAGCCACATTCTACACGTGTTAAATCAGCGGGGCTTCGTAGTAAAAGAGTGCGGGTACTAGACTGGCCTGCCTGCAGTCCAGACCTGTCTCCCATTGAAAAGGTGTGGCGCATTATGAAGCGCAAAATACGACAACGGAGACCCCGGACTGTTGAGCAACTGAAGTCGTACATCAAGCAAGAATGGGAAAGAATTCCACCTACAAAGCTTCAACAATTAGTGTCCTCAGTTCCCAAATGCTTATTGAGTGTTGTTAAAAGGAAAGGTGGTGTAACACAGTGGTGAACATGCCCCTGTCCCAGCTTCTTTGGAGCGTGTTGCAGGCATCAAATTCAACATGAGTGAATATTTGCAAAAAAACAATAAAGTTTATCAGTTTGAACATTAAACATCTTGTCTTTGTAGTGTATTCAACTGAATATAGGTCGAAAAGGATTGGCAAATCATTGTATTCTGTTTTTATTTACGTTTTACACAACGTCCCAACTTCATTGGAATCGGGGTTTGTACTTCCCATGGTGCCCAGTCCAGCCAACACATTGGGATAGGAGAAGGGAACTCTGATTTCAAATCCACCTGCTGCCTTGTGGGTTGATGCCTCTTTAGGCAAAGGCGAGGAGGAGGTAACTCTGAATTCAAATCCCCCGGCACAGTCTACCCAGCTGTCAGTACCCAGAAAGGGCAAATTACCATGGCGGCTCCGCTCAGTCAACTCGGCAGCGGTTCCGGCAAAAAGCAACAGGATTCTTCTGCGGCCGCCTCAGCTACGCTGTGCCACCGAACCACAGAAAATCTTGCCAAGGGACACTATAGAGCACCAAATAGTGTCGTCATCTAGGGTGGAGCCTCACATTTGAATACATCTTGTGTATATACGATCTTTGTATTAACTTGTGTTTTACTCGTTTTGGGTGAAGGTATATATATATATATATATATATATATATAGCGTTTTTTCCGAAACCGTTAATGGTGTTCTAAGTGCTCAACTAATTACTACTACTACTTTCGGCTGCTCCCGTTAGGGGTCGCCACAGCGGATCATCCCTTTCCATTTCTTCCTGTCTTCTGCGTCTTCCTCTGTCACACCAGCCACCTGCATGTCTTCCCTCACTACATCCATAAACCTCCTCTTTGGCCTTCCTCTTCTCCTCTTCCCTGGCAGCTCCATATTCAGCATCCTTCTCCCAATATACTCAGCATCTCTCCTCCACACATGTCCAAGCCATCTCAATCTTGCCTCTCTTGCTTTGTCTCCAAACCGTCCAACCTGAGCGGTCCCTCTAATATAATCGTTCCTAATCCTGTCCTTCTTCGTTACTCCCAGTGAAAATCTTAGCATCTTCAACTCTGCCACCTCCAGCTCCGCCTCCTGTCTTTTCGTCAGTGCCACTGTCTCCAAACCATATAACATAGCTGGTCTCACAACCATCTTGTAAACTTTCCCTTTAACTCTTGCTGATACCCTTCTGTCGCAAATCACTCCTGACACTCTTCTCCACCCACTCCAACCTGCCTGCACTCTCTTTTTCACCTCTCTACTGCACTCCCCGTTACTTTGGACAGTTGACCCCAAGTATTTAAACTCAGATGTCTTTGTCACCTCCACTCCTTGCATCCTGACCATTCCACTGTCCTCTCTCTCATTCACGCATAGGTATTCCGTCTTGCTCCTACTGACTTTCATTCCTCTTCTCTCCAGTGCATACCTCCACCTCTCCAGGCTCTCCTCAACCTGCACCCTACTCTCGCTACAGATCACAATGTCATCCGCGAACATCATCGTCCATGGAGACTCCTGCCTGATCTTGTCCGTCAACCTGTCCATCACCATTGCAAACAAGAAAGGGCTAAGAGCCGATCCTTGATGTAATCCCACCTCCACCTTGAACCCATCTGTCATTCCAACCGCACACCTCACCATTGTCACACTTCCCTCATACGTATCCTGCACCACTCCTACATACTTCTCTGCAACTCCTGACTTCCTCATACAATACCACACCTCCTCTCTCGGCACTCTGTCATAAGCTTTCTCTAAATCTACAAAGACACAATGCAACTCTTTCTGGCCTTCTCTATACTTCTCAATCAACATTCTCAAAGCAAACATCGCATCTGTGGTGCTCTTTCGTGACATGAAACCATACTGCTGCTCGCTGATCGTCACCTCTCCTCTTAACCTAGCTTCTATTACTCTTTCCCAAATCTTCATGCTGTGGCTGATCAACTTTATACCTCTGTAGTTGTTACAGTTCTGCACATCGCCCTTGTTCTTGAAAATCGGTACCAGTATGCTTCTTCTCCACTCCTCAGGCATCCTCTCACTTTCCAGGATTGTGTTAAACAATCTAGTTAAAAACTCCACTGCCATCTCTCCTAAACATCTCCATGCCTCCACAGGTATGTCATCAGGACCAACTGCCTTTCCACTCTTCATCCTCTTCATAGCTGCCCTCACTTCCTCCTTGCTAATCCGCTGAACTTCCTGATTCACTATCCCTACATCATCCAACCTTCTCTCTCTCTCTCATTTTCTTCATTCATCAGCCCCTCAAAGTATTCCTTCCACCTTCTTAGCACACTCTCCTCGCTTGTCAGCACATTTCCATCTCTATCCTTGATCGCCCTAACTTGCTGCACATCCTTTGCAGCTTGGTCCCTCTGTCTAGCCAATCGGTACAAGTCCTTTTCTCCTTCCTTAGTGTCTAATCTGTCATACAACTCACCATACGCCTTTTCCTTTGCCTTTGCCACCTCTCTCTTTGCTTTACGCTGCATCTCCTTGTACTCCTGTCTACTTTCTTCATCTCTCTTACTATACTAAGTGCTCAACTAATGAGGAGCGTAATATATCCTGTATCCGTGTTGATATATATATATATATATTTTTTTTTTAAATGAGCAGTATATGGACACCGTCATTCTTGGTCCAGTACACACCGACACCGCTGCTGGTTCTGCTTCTCCTTCGGTCACCGAGCCTGCTGCCACCGCTGTCTGCCCTGCAGCTGCTGTAGTCCCTCCTCCGGTCATCGAGCCAATGAGCCCTGGGTCCGCCTCGGGGCTAAACCTAAGGTCCCGGTCAGCTCTACCCCGTCCCATCACGGGCCCTGGACCCTGGTCGGAGCTCGTCGCAGGACAGGGAGGCGCTCCTCTCGTGCACCACCTAGCTTTGACATCCAGCTGAAGAATACTGTGGCGGGCTGCTATTTACACCTCAGTGCTGACGTGCGGCGTGGGCGAATACACGATGCCGCGACAGACCGGGTGGCCGTTAGCTACTGTTAGCTAGCAATAGCGGCTAGCAATAGCGGCTAGCAATAGCGGCTAGCAATAGCGGCTAGCAATAGCGGCTAGCAATAGCGGCTAGCAATAGCGGCTAGCAATAGCGGCCGCGCTATGCTAACCCGCAGTCCTGACGCTCGGTAGCGTAACGTTAACTTGATGTTTGTAGACTCACCCTTTTGGTGTTCAGCGACGAAAGGGGGTCTAGCTGACCACTCCCGGTCTCTCTGGCTCTCTGCTGGTATAGGGATTTGCTCGTGGCTGTAACCTGGCGGGTCCCGCCATGGACGGGAGGAGCAGCTCGACTCACGTCTTGTAGGACTCCAGATAACAACTGCCTACGCTCCCGGGTCATGCTGGCTATCCCCGCGACAGCGCGTGCCCCCCACCCAATGGCAGCTTCCCTCTCTAGTAACCCTGACAACAGCCCCTGTCCCGACAGTCTAGCTCGGGGTTCGCCACACTACATATATTTCCCATCTGCACGACTTTCCACTTCTTTTGGCTGAGGAGCCCCGATCCCGGTCCCACACAGGCCGCTATCCCCAGCGGTCCCTCCGCCAGCCAAACCCGAGCACTCCTCCCAAACAGGGCTCGCCGGTCCACACCGCATTTACCCCAGCGTCACGGAGCGCTCCTGCCCCCCCTCCGTCCGTCCTTCTCCATCCCTGCCGTCACCACGGGTGAGGCCCCCCCCCCCGTCCGACCACGCTTATCACTGGTGACTCGACTGTGAGAAACACAGAGAGAAACTCTGCGGCAACTCTGTTGTCCTGGCGCGAAGGTGACCGACACCATGGAGAACATCCCCAGCATCTCAGCTGCTCATCCACTCGGCCGTGATGTCGTCCTTCACGTTGGCTGTAATGGCGTATCCAGTCCAGAAATACTCAAACGCCCCTTCAGCAAACTTCTCGACTCCCTCTCGGTTCAACACCAGCGGCTCTGCGTCTCTGGTGCCCCCCTCCCCCACTTAACCGTGGCGTGGCGTGGCTCAGCCGCCCATTCAGCCTCCACAGCTGGTCTCACTCAACCTGTGCAACCCGGAAAATAGCTTTTGTTGACCATTTTAATCTCTTCTGGACTCGCCGTGCTTTCTTCCGTCGAGATGGTATTCCCCCAAATGGCCCGGGGTCACGCATTTTAACTGACAGTTTGTCTTACACAATCGGCAACTGTCCCTCTGATGGACTATTCCCCACCACACGTCCTCACCTGGTCAATACCGGTCACCACCAACAAACTGCTCCATCCCTACAAACCACACTACCTCCCCCTTGTGGCTAGGAGGACCTACTAAACCACCTCTCAAATGTAATCCGGTGCTGTTGTCTATTCCGGTATCGATTACGGGGTAAACCAGTCTAATTTGTTAACTATTCCACGACAACCTCAGACGACCACAAGGGCTCCTGTTATCTCAGCAAGCTTGCCTTCCTCAATATCCGATCTCTCGCCAACAAATCATCTTCAGCGAATGACACTATAACAGCCTACCATTTACATTTCTTTGTTTCTTACTGAGACGGGGTATGTACATGTATCTACTGTATGTACACGTATCTACTGTATGTATTCGCATCTACTGTATGTACGCATATCTACTGTATGTACATGTATCTACTGTATGTACAAGTATCTACTGTATGTACGCATATCTACTGTATGTACATGTATCTACTGTATGTACAAGTATCTACTGTATGTACAAGTATCTACTGTACATGGTCCTATAGAGTCTACACTAACCATTCTCAACCGGTGGGCCGCAGAGCACCACCCAGTGGGCATCGGAGGTACTGCCCAAATAGGACGATTGGAAACATTGTATCGGCGTCTGCACGGACGGCGCTGCGTCAATGACAGGACTACATCGTGGTGTTGTCAAGCAAATCCAGGAGAGGGCACCAGAGGCAAAGTGTTGTTTCTTATATCGGGAAAATCTGGCTACAAAAGACGTCACCAGAGCTGCATGACGTCATGAATGTGGCTGTGAAAACTGTCAACTATATTAAAAAAAGGCAGTCAGCTCGAGATGTTTTGCTGCTCTGTGTGAGAGGATGGCTGCAGATCACGTGCAGCTCTTGTATCACAGTGAAGTAAGGTGGCTTTCAAGAGGACATGTGCTTCATTGCCTGTTCGAACTGAGGAAAGAAGTGCATGCTTTTCTTGATGAGAAGCAGTCCCCTCTGACCAGAGGTGTATAAACCAGGTCCAGAAAGTAAATCTCCAAACCGTGTATTTGCTCCAACCATGTTACTAAACCAGCTGATTTCATGAACTAGTTTTCCCTACCTAGTTGGGGAGTGGCATTGACTAGAATCTGCTGGTGTAGTGCATAAGTGGAGCAAATACATGGTTTGGACTTTTACTTTCTGGACCGGGTTTTTACAACTCTGCCTCTGACAGAGCATTACATCGATGATGACTTTTGTGCAAAACTAGCCTCTTTATCAGACATATCTGATCAGTTGAACCAGCCGAATATGTCAATGCAAGGAAGAAACAGCACCGTGTTTTTGGTTTCAGACAAAATTGAGGGGTTCAAGAAAAAACTCATCCTTTGGAGCAGGAGAGTCAAAGAGGGACGAATGGATGTGTTCCCACTCCTGGGTGAAACTTTGGAAGGTTCTTCTCCTGTTCACATTTCCAGTGTTGTCACCCAGCATTTAACTCGGTTGTCAAATAAATTTTCAGATTACTTCCCAGAAGACCCCCGGAATGGAAATCTTTGGGTTTTAGACCCGTTCTCAGTGGATCCTGCATCTGAAGACATAGCCCTGTCCACTGTGTTGGACAACCAGCTGCTGGAACTATCAGCTGACAGCAGCCTGAAGCTTCAGCTCACACAAGTTGACCTTGCTTCATTCTGGATATTGGCTGCCAGTGAATATTCCTCTCTGTCACAACGGGCAATCACACTTCTGTTGCCTTTCACCACCACGTACCTGTGTGAGTCAGGGTTTCCACTGTGACTGTCACAAAATCAAAGGCCAGGAACAGCCTGCAAGTCACTTTGAATGCTACTCTGTGAATCAGCCTCTCACCTACCCCACCCCGGCTTGATCTGATCATTTCTCAGAAGCAGCCCCAAGTATCTCACTGAGGGCAAGTAGAATATTTAATTCAATCATTGCAGCTGGCAGTGACAGAGCAATCGTTCACAGGTCAGAAGACCCCTTTATTTATTTATTTTATAAGGTTTTACATTTGTTTCGGTATGTGGGCCCCGACTGTCTTGACACATACTCAAGTGGGCCTTGAGTTACAAAAGGTGGAGAACCCCTGATCTACACAACACACATCGTGGAACAAGTCATTACAATTTGTGTTGTATGTATCGCATGGTCGGTCAATTAACCCAAAGCCACCTTACGGTTCAGCCTCCAACAGCCTGGAAGATATGAGGTCCAACATCACATCACAGACGACAGAGAAGAAGAGACAAGTTACTGACCTGAACGCTGCACACAACCCAGCAGCACCAACACAGTCCAGCGCCAGACCTTCATAACTCCTCCACGTCCTCTCTTCTCCTGCCTGCCTGCTGGCCCGTCTCCCTGTCTGTCTGTGTCAGTAGAGCTGTCAGCAGAGCTGTCAGTAGAGCTGTCAGCAGAGCTGTCAGCAGAGCTGTCAGTAGAGCTGTCAGCAGAGCTGTCAGTAGAGCTGTCAGTAGAGCTGTCAGCAGAGCTGTCAGCAGAGCTGTCAGTAGAGCTGTCAGCAGAGCTGTCAGCAGAGCTGTCAGTAGAGCTGTCAGCAGAGCTGTCAGCAGAGCTGTCAGCAGAGCTGTCAGTAGAGCTGTCAGTAGAGCTGTCAGTAGAGCTGTCAGCAGAGCTGTCAGTAGAGCTGTCAGCAGAGCTGTCAGCAGAGCTGTCAGTAGAGCTGTCAGTAGAGCTGTCTCTGTCCGGCTTTCTGCTCTGTTTTTCTGCTTTCCCTTTCCATCTTCTAGTTCCTCTGTCTGGTCTGCTCTTATTGTGTGTGTGTGTGTGTGTGTGTGTGTGTGTGTGTGTGTGTGTGTGTGTGTGTGTGTGTGTGTGTGTGTGTGTGTGTGTGTGTGTGTGTGTGTGTGTGTGTAGGGGCAGTATTTCCTGTAACTGTGATGACCTCAAACGGAATGCAGTAACCTTACTGTTAAAAAAAAAACTAGCTGCAAGCTGATAACCTCTCTCTCTCTCAAACACACACACACACACACACACACACACACACACACACACACACACACACACACACACACACACACACACACACACACACACACACACACACACACACACACACACAGGATGAGGTAGTCACATGTTTGCACACAGCAGAGTATTGATCTGACAGATAACGTCTGTTGGTCTCTCACTTCATTTGCAGTTTGTATCAAAGTTCACATGTTCCTCTATTCTTCCTCCTGCTTCTCCAAGTCTCCTCTTCTTCGTCCTCCTCTTCCTCAGATGTTCAGGTCTTAGACCCTCAAAAGGCAGGCTGCTCCACATCACATATAAGATAAATAGTTTCAATTCAAAGTGTATAACAAACAGAACATGTAAGATTTAATCAAACCAAACTATGAAACCAGCAGGACTCAGACTGAGAACATCTCAGCAGGACTCAAACCGAGAACATCTCAGAAGATCTACCATAACCTGAAGCTTCTGGAGAAGCCACGAGTCTGCATGACAAAACAAGATTACTCTCTTCTAACAGTTTGAAACCACCAACCGTTTATTCAGCCGTCAGGTTGTGTGACCTTACTGTACAGGAAGTCATGTAAGAACATAACTTCCTGTAAAGGAATGCAGCTCAAACACAAACAACTCAGAAATCTACTTTTACTTCATCTGATCTTCAATAGCTGGAGACAACAAGCAGCTTTTTTGCGTGTTCACACGAACACAGGACATAGCCAACATTATTACTCTCTGTCTGTCTGTCTGTCTGTCTGTCTGCCTGCCTGCCTGCCTGTCTGTCTGGCTAGCTGTCTGCCTGATGGTCTGTCTGTCTTTCTATCTGTCTCTCTGTGTCTGCTTGTTTGTCTGGCTGTCTCTGTGTTTGCCTGTCTCTGTGTGTTAGTATCTGCCTGTCTGCTTGTCTGTCTTTCTGTCTGTCTGGCTGCCTGCCTGTCTGTCTGTCTGTCTGTCTGCTTGTCTGTCTGGCTGCCTGTCTGTCTGTGTGTCTGTCTGTGTGTCTGTCTGTGTGTCTGTCTGTCTGGCTGTCTGTCTGGCTGCCTGTCTGTCTGTCTGTCTGTGTGTCTGTCTGTGTGTCTGTCTATGTGTCTGCCTGTCTGCTTGTCTGTCTGCCTGTCTGCCTGTCTGTCTGTCTGTCTGTCTGTCTGTCTGTGTGTCTGTCTGTGTGTCTGTCTGTGTGTCTGCCTGTCTGCTTGTCTGTCTGCCTGTCTGGCTGTCTGTCTGTCTGTGTGTCTGTCTGTCTGTGTGTCTGTCTGTGTGTCTGTGTGTCTGTCTGTCTGTGAGTCTGTCTGTGTGTCTGCCTGTGTGTCTGCCTGTCTGCTTGTCTGTCTGCCTGTCTGGCTGTCTGTCTGTCTGTCTGTCTGTGTGTCTGTCTGTGTGTCTGCCTGTCTGCTTGTCTGTCTGTCTGGCTGTGTCTGCTTGAAGAAGGACAGGATTAGGAAGGAGTATATTAAAAGGGACAGCTCAGGTTGGACGGTTTGGAGACAAAGCCAGAGAGACAAGATGGAGATGGTTTGGACATGTATGGAGGAGAGATGCTGGGTATACTGGGAGAAGGACGCTGAATATGGAAGAGGACATGTGTGGGGGTTGTGGGAAGCCTGAGTGTAGCAGGACGACTCAACACACTTCCTACACAATAAAACCATTTACTGACAGGTGTAGCGACACATGAACTAAACAAACTCAACTCACAATAATTGAGCTTTAAATTAACAAATAACGAACAAAACTCAACCCACAACAACTGGAACATCTTGTGCACACATGTCCACCCTGACATCCTACAGCCCCAAACGTCTCTACAGCTACTGCTGAAATCCTGCTGGAGGGGATCAGCAGCACCTGAGTTCAGGCTGCACCACTGTGGCAGGGAAGCCCCCACCTGTACCAACTGAGATGAGGATGGGGCATATGGTTGTGTTCTCCCCCACTTTGTCACCCCCCCCCCCCAAGCCCATTACTCCTCAGAGTCACAGGACAGGTAGTCAACAACGTCCTGAATCCTGGGACCTCTGGAGTTAGGGAAGCTCAGCCAATTGAAATGTTCCCCTCTGGACGCCCCCAATGGTGGGGCACCAGGCCTCTCCCAAACAGCCTGGATGTCAGAGTCTTCTGCCCTGAGCCCGGCGGAGGAGCCACCATGGCTGCTGCTGCGGACATCCCTCATGGTCCTATACACTACACAACACACTACACTACACTACACTACACTACACTACACAATACACTACACAACACACTACACTACACTATACACTACACTACACACTACACTACACAACACTACACACTACAATACACTACACACTACACTACACAACACACTACACTACACTATACAATACACTATACACTACACAACACAACACAACACACTACACTATACACTACACAACACAACACAACACACTACACTACACTATACAATACACTACACACTACACAACACACTACACTACACTATACACTACACTACACACTACACTACACAACACTACACACTACAATACACTACACACTACACTACACAACACACTACACTACACAACACACTACACTATACACTACACAACACAACACACTACACTATACACTACACAACACAACACACTACACTACACTATACAATACACTACACACTACACAACACACTACACTATACACTACACAACACAACACATTCCACTATACACTACACACTAAAATATGCACTACACAACACACTAGACTACACACTACACTATACACTACTCTACACACTACACTACACAACACACTACACTACACTACACAATACACTACACAACACACTACACACTAAAATATGCACTACACAACACACTAGACTACACACTACACTACACACTAAACTATACACTAAATAATACACTACACCACACTACACAACACAACACACTACACACTAAACTATACACTAGACTACACAACACACTATACTACACACTACACTATACAACACTACACACTACACTATACACTACACTACACACTAGACTACACACTACACTACACAACACATTACACTATACACTACACACTAAAATATGCACTACACAACACACTAGACTACACACTACACTACACACTACACTATACACTACACACTAAAATATGTACTACACTACACAACACACTACACTACACAACACGCTATACTACACACTACACTATACACTACACTAAACAACACACTACACTACACACTACACTACGCAACACACTACACTACACACTACACTACGCAACACACTACACTAAACTATACACTACACAACACACTAAACTACACTATACACTACACTACACACTAAAATATGCACTACACTACACAACACACTACACTACAAAACACACTATACTACACACTACACTAAACGATACACTACGCTACACACTACACTACACAACACTCTATACTACACACTACACTACACAACACACTACTGTCCCGTGTACGGACTGTTATCCGGAAGAGTCCACATTAAACCCACACACGTCCCCAGTGGTGACAACAGTGAGGAAGAGTCCACATTAAACCCACACACGTCCCCAGTGGGGACAACAGTGAGGAAGAGTCCACATTAAACCCACACACGTCCCCAGTGGGGACAACAGTGAGGAAGAGTCCACATTAAACCCACACACGTCCCCAGTGGTGACAACAGTGAGGAAGAGTCCACATTAAACCCACACACGTCCCCAGTGGGGACAACAGTGAGGAAGAGTCCCACATTAAACCCACACACGTCCCCAGTGGGGACAACAGTGAGGAAGAGTCCCACATTAAACCCACACACGTCCCCAGTGGGGACAACAGTGAGGAAGAGTCCCACATTAAACCCACACACGTCCCCAGTGGTGACAACAGTGAGGAAGAGTCCACATTAAACCCACACACGTCCCCAGTGGGGACAACAGTGAGGAAGAGTCCACATTAAACCCACACACGTCCCCAGTGGTGACAACAGTGAGGAAGAGTCCACATTAAACCCACACACGTCCCCAGTGGGGACAACAGTGAGGAAGAGTCCACATTAAACCCACACACGTCCCCAGTGGTGACAACAGTGAGGAAGAGTCCCACATTAAACCCACACACGTCCCCAGTGGTGACAACAGTGAGGAAGAGTCCACATTAAACCCACACACGTCCCCAGTGGTGACAACAGTGAGGAAGAGTCCCACATTAAACCCACACACGTCCCCAGTGGTGACAACAGTGAGGAAGAGTCCCACATTAAACCCACACACGTCCCCAGTGGTGACAACAGTGAGGAAGAGTCCACATTAAACCCACACACGTCCCCAGTGGGGACAACAGTGAGGAAGAGTCCACATTAAACCCACACACGTCCCCAGTGGTGACAACAGTGAGGAAGAGTCCACATTAAACCCACACACGTCCCCAGTGGTGACAACAGTGAGGAAGAGTCCACATTAAACCCACACACGTCCCCAGTGGGGACAACAGTGAGGAAGAGTCCCACATTAAACCCACACACGTCCCCAGTGGGGACAACAGTGAGGAAGAGTCCACATTAAACCCACACACGTCCCCAGTGGTGACAACAGTGAGGAAGAGTCCCACATTAAACCCACACACGTCCCCAGTGGTGACAACAGTGAGGAAGAGTCCACATTAAACCCACACACGTCCCCAGTGGGGACAATAGTGAGGAAGAGTCCACATTAAACCCACACACGTCCCCAGTGGTGACAACAGTGAGGAAGAGTCCACATTAAACCCACACACGTCCCCAGTGGTGACAACAGTGAGGAAGAGTCCACATTAAACCCACACACGTCCCCAGTGGTGACAACAGTGAGGAAGAGTCCACATTAAACCCACACACGTCCCCAGTGGGGACAATAGTGAGGAAGAGTCCCACATTAAACCCACACACGTCCCCAGTGGGGACAATAGTGAGGAAGAGTCCACATTAAACCCACACACGTCCCCAGTGGTGACAACAGTGAGGAAGAGTCCCACATTAAACCCACACACGTCCCCAGTGGTGACAACAGTGAGGAAGAGTCCACATTAAACCCACACACGTCCCCAGTGGTGACAACAGTGAGGAAGAGTCCACATTAAACCCACACACGTCCCCAGTGGGGACAACAGTGAGGAAGAGTCCACATTAAACCCACACACGTCCCCAGTGGTGACAACAGTGAGGAAGAGTCCACATTAAACCCACACACGTCCCCAGTGGTGACAACAGTGAGGAAGAGTCCACATTAAACCCACACACGTCCCCAGTGGTGACAACAGTGAGGAAGAGTCCACATTAAACCCACACACGTCCCCAGTGGGGACAACAGTGAGGAAGAGTCCCATATTAAACCCACACACGTCCCCAGTGGTGACAACAGTGAGGAAGAGTCCACATTAAACCCACACACGTCCCCAGTGGGGACAACAGTGAGGAAGAGTCCCACATTAAACCCACACACGTCCCCAGTGGTGACAACAGTGAGGAAGAGTCCCACATTAAACCCACACACGTCCCCAGTGGTGACAACAGTGAGGAAGAGTCCACATTAAACCCACACACGTCCCCAGTGGTGACAACAGTGAGGAAGAGTCCACATTAAACCCACACACGTCCCCAGTGGTGACAACAGTGAGGAAGAGTCCCACATTAAACCCACACACGTCCCCAGTGGTGACAACAGTGAGGAAAAGTCCACATTAAACCCACACACGTCCCCAGTGGGGACAACAGTGAGGAAGAGTCCACATTAAACCCACACACGTCCCCAGTGGGGACAACAGTGAGGAAGAGTCCACATTAAACCCACACACGTCCCCAGTGGCGACAACAGTGAGGAAGAGTCCACATTAAACCCACACACGTCCCCAGTGGGGACAACAGTGAGGAAGAGTCCCACATTAAACCCACACACGTCCCCAGTGGTGACAACAGTGAGGAAGAGTCCCACATTAAACCCACACACGTCCCCAGTGGTGACAACAGTGAGGAAGAGTCCACATTAAACCCACACACGTCCCCAGTGGGGACAACAGTGAGGAAGAGTCCACATTAAACCCACACACGTCCCCAGTGGGGACAACAGTGAGGAAGAGTCCCACATTAAACCCACACACGTCCCCAGTGGGGACAACAGTGAGGAAGAGTCCCACATTAAACCCACACACGTCCCCAGTGGGGACAACAGTGAGGAAGAGTCCACATTAAACCCACACACGTCCCCAGTGGGGACAACAGTGAGGAAGAGTCCCACATTAAACCCACACACGTCCCCAGTGGTGAAAACAGTGAGGAAGAGTCCCACATTAAACCCACACACGTCCCCAGTGGTGACAACAGTGAGGAAGAGTCCCACATTAAACCCACACACGTCCCCAGTGGTGACAACAGTGAGGAAGAGTCCCACATTAAACCCACACACGTCCCCAGTGGTGACAACAGTGAGGAAGAGTCCCACATTAAACCCACACACGTCCCCAGTGGTGACAACAGTGAGGAAGAGTCCACATTAAACCCACACACGTCCCCAGTGGGGACAACAGTGAGGAAGAGTCCACATTAAACCCACACACGTCCCCAGTGGTGACAACAGTGAGGAAGAGTCCCACATTAAACCCACACACGTCCCCAGTGGGGACAACAGTGAGGAAGAGTCCCACATTAAACCCACACACGTCCCCAGTGGTGACAACAGTGAGGAAGAGTCCACATTAAACCCACACACGTCCCCAGTGGGGACAACAGTGAGGTCCCGGTGTTAATTGGGGCAAAACGAAACTTGAATTAACACATTTCTGCCAAAGAAAGGCTGGTTCAGACCTGTGTTTGACTCTGCCAACTCCGGGCCTTTCTCCCCCCGTGTTTTCCTGGAGCCCACATCTGGGACGGGAGAGCCGGCCAGGGCAGAAAAAAGTTAACACGACATCCCCGGGGTAAAAAAAAAAAAAAAAAGACTACGGAGGCGAATTGTGTGAAACTCTCGGGACCGTGTGATCAGATCGCTTAAATGATCTGCTGTGTCTGATACAGCCTAAGCCAGAGAGGAGGGAACTCTTGGACTTGAGTCTACAAAGAAGATCTTGTATATCCGGAGGGATTCCTGCTGATAGTAGCTGGTACATCCTGGTAAAACCTCAGTTTATAATATATCTGAAAGTAATTGCTGCTTTGGAGTGAAAATACTGTTACATCTGAAGATGTCTCACAGGAACACAAACAAGACTCAAGGTGAGGAGCCTGATTTTGTAACTCTGGATATACTCAAGGACATGTTGGAGCAACAGGAACACTTTTATAAAGAAATACTGAAAAGACAAGAAACCTCTTTTAGTGCTTTCACTCAACTGATCCTTGAGTCAACAAATAAGAGAACTGATTCTCTGATGGTTGAGATTCAAGAGCTAAAGATTAGTCTGAAATACTCAAAAAGACACTGATGAAATAAAGGCTGACCAGACAAAGTATTCAGCTGAGGCTAAGGAGGTCCTACAAAGCAGGTCCTACAAATCAAATCAAAGCCATTGGATTCAAATGACACTTCTGAGAGAGTGGATTATCTGGAGAACCAAACCAAGAGGAGCAATCTCGTCATTGAAGGTATCAAGACCGATAAAGCAGATGAGTCTTGGGCTGAGACTGAGACCAAGGTCCAAGAGCTCTTCACCTCAAAGCTCAAACTGGACCCGGACACTATAGAGATAGAGTGTGCACACAGGAGTGGAAAGTTCAGGGGTGATCCTGAAAAGTCAAGGCCAGTTGTGGTTAAGCTTTTCTGCTTTAAAGACAAACAACTCATCATGACAAGGGCAAGGGCTAACCTCAGGAACACCTCAGTGTATATAAACGAAGACTTTCAGATCAACTGCGCAAGAAGCATGCTGAGCTGCTGCCAGCAATGAAGGAGGCAAGAGCTGGAGGGGACTATGCCGTTATTAGTTATGATTGCCTTATTGTGAAACCAAGGAGGGAGGGAAGGAGGCCTGAGACCCACTAAACTGTACAAGAGTTGAATGTTCTGATGTTTGTTTCTCAAATGGAAGATTAGATGAATTATTCAGTATGTCTTTTAAATGACCAAGAAGGGTTTAAAAATAGCACATCTTAATATATGCAGTCTTAAATATAAAGTTCATGAGGTGACTTCCTTAACTGAAAATGAGAATTTACACATACTTGCCATTACAGAAACTCACTTAGATCCATCAGTAGATGTAAATGAAATTGCTGTGTCAGGATACGGTGTTTTTAGAAATGATAGAAACAGCTATGGTGGTGGTGTGGCAATATAGATCCAGAACCATATACCTGTCAGGGTAAGAGGGGATCTTTTGACTTCAGCTATTGAGGCCCTATGGATTCAAACACATTTACCTCACAGCAAACCATTTCTCTTAGGGTGTTGTTATAGACCACCAAGTGCAAATGCTCAGTACTTAGAAGATATATGTTACATGTTACAGAAAGCTACAGACTGTGATAGAGAGATGTATTTTCTAGGGGATTTGAATATAGACTGGCGCTCTGCAAAATGTTCATTGAAAAGGAAGCTGAATGATATTGTAAAGGTGTGTAATTTAATTTCAGGTGGTGAATGCACCTACTCGGGTGTACAAAAACTGTGCAGGACAGAAATCAGCAACCTGTATTGACCACATTTTCACTAATGTGATCAAAGGCTACATCAACTCCAGTTGGCTTTAGTGATCACAATTTGGTGGCAATCGTTAGGAAAGCCAAAGTTCCAAAAGTTGGACCTAAAGTTGTTGTTCAAAGATCTTTTAAGTCTTTTTGTGAGAATAATTAGGGACATAAATAGGGTGCAATGGGATAATATGTGTAAAATACATGATGTGCATGCAGCACAAATATGTTTTTAGAAGTGGCTGATAAACATGCTCCCATTAGGAAATTCACAGTAAGGAAAAGAAAAGCAGCTTGGACGGATGAGGAACTGAAAGGCTTGATGGCCCAGAGGGATAACATGAAAACTGAGTCAGTTAAGTCTGGTAATGCAACCGACTGGAAGTCATATTGTTCACTAAGAAACCAAGTGACAAAAATAAATAGAAAAAAGAAAAGGTATTATCACAATAGGATAAATGACATTAAACATGATGGAAAGAAGCTGTGGAAAACTTTAAATGAGCTAATGAGTAGATCGGGGGAAATACACCCTCCTTCCTAGAGTCAGACGGTGTCTTCCTTACTAAACCTCAAGATATTGCTAACTATTTTAATTAATATTTTGTTGGAAAGACTGAGAAACTAAAAAAATGAAACAACAACTTCAGAAACAAACTTTCAAAACAATTGATTAATGATCATTTTATGAAAAATAGAGATTGTGAATTTGACTTTCAAGCTGTTCAAGTGAATACAGTAGAAACACTTCTTAGTAGTGTAAATAGTGAAAAACCCTCAGGATTAGACAACCTTGATGGGAAACCCTCAGGAATGGTTTCTGGCCCTATTGCATTACCCATATGCCATATTTTGAACCTAAGTTTACAGAAGGGTGTATGTCCCTTGGCATGGAAAGCTGCAAAAGTTATTCCTTTACCCAAAAACAAGAAGGACATGTTTACAGGTGCTAATAGCCGTCCTATCAGCATTCTTCCGGTGCTAAGCAAGCTTATGGAAAGAGTTGTGTTTGACCAGGTTTTATCTTACTTTTCTGTGAACAAACTTAACTCTGAATTTCAGCATGCCTACAAAAACGATCACTCCACAAGTACTGCTTTGCTGCAGATAATTGATCAGCGGCTGAGGGATATAGACAGGAAAAGGATTGTGGGTGCTGTGCTACTTGATTTTAGTGCTGTGTTTGATTTAATAGACCACGATATGCTTTTAATGAAACTTGCTGCTTATGGCTTTAATAAGTTGACCCTTAATTGGATGAGGAGCTACTTATCAAACAAAACACAGACTGTTTACTTTAACGGTAGTTTTTCTACTGTAAGGACAGTAGAGTGTGGTGTTCCTCAGGGAAGTTGTTTGGGCCCATTGCTCTACTCTATTTTTACCAATGATATATCACTTGTTTTGAGTAATGCTAGCTTAGCTATGTTTGCCGATGACTCCACAGTGTATATGTCATCAAACAGTGTGGATGAGTTAAATGTTCTATTGGAAAATGATATGAAATTAATTTTGGACTGGGTAACCAAAAACAATGTAGTTTGAATGTATCAAAGATGAAGAGTATTGTTTTTGGCTCGAACCATGCATTAAGATGTCAGAACCAACTAACCATATCTATCAAGGGCAGCTGCATAAAATGAGTTACTCAGGCTAAACTTCTAGGAGTCATTCTGGATGAACAACTATCGTGGCAGAATCACATAGACAAAATAACTGGAAAAATGGGGAGAGGAATATCTATGATAAGACGATACTCCTCTTTCCTTACGCCAACTACCATCTCACAGGTTATACAAACCTTGGTTTTGTCACACCTTGACTACTGCCCAGCAATCTGGTCAAGCACAGCAAAACAGGAGCTAAACAAGCTTAGATGGTGCAGAATAGAGCAGCACGTCTTGCACTCAGGTGTTCAATGAGAAAAGGTATAGACCAGATGCACCGTGAACTTGCCTGGTTGAAAGTATAAGACAGGTTAACACGCAGTCCTCTAACGTTATTCGGGAATATTGTTGTGTCAAAACAACCCTACTGCCTGTTTTCAAGACTAACTTTTTCCCAGGACAGACATGAACATGGGGAACAAGACCAGTTAGCTGGGGTCATGTTAACCCAGAACAAATGCAATGAAAAGAACTGCTATGTATAGGGCCATTTCACAGCGGAATAGGTTACCATATGTTATTACTCAGGCAACAAGTAAAGAAAGCTTTAAAAAGCAACTTAAGAGGTTATTTTTGGGTACAGACTTACACAATGTCTAAAATGTCTAATACATAACTTTTATATTCTATTCTGAAATATGTAGCTCAAAGCAGTTGGTAGGAGCAGTCTGTGATCGATGCTACTGTAAGTGTGTGTGTGTGTGGGGGGGGGGGGTTATGTGTTTGGCTTCTCTAATAATGCTGGTTTAATTGAGGTGGGTGGGATGGGGTGGGGGATGAATTGAATTTAATGATGCAGTTGTGTTTATTAATGTATACATGCATGTGAAAGCATGTGTATACATGGATGTTGTTGTAGGAAGTTTTTAATGTGGACCCCAGGAAGAGGAGCTGTTGCCTTCTGAAACAGCTAATGGGGATCAAATAAACATAAACACTACACACTACACTACACAACACACTACACAATACTACACACTACACTATACACTAAACTATACACTATAAAATACACTACACTACACTACACAACACACTACACTACACACTAAACTATACACTACACTACTCTATACTACACTACACTACACTATACACTACACCAGGGGTTCTCAACCTTTTGTAACTCAAGGCCCACTTGGGTATGTGTCAAGACGGTCAGTGCCCACATACCGAAATAAATGTAAAACCTTATAAATAAACAACTAACTAAATAAATAACCAAATAAATAAATAAAGGGGTCTTCTGACCTGTGAACGATTGCTCTGTCACTGCCAGCTGCAATGATTGAATTAAATATTCTACTTGCCCTCAGTGAGATACTTGGGGCTGCTTCTGAGAAATGATCAGATCAAGCCGGGGTGGGGTAGGTGAGAGGCTGATTCACAGAGTAGCATTCAAAGTGACTTGCAGGCTGTTCCTGGCCTTTGATTTTGTGACAGTCACAGTGGAAACCCTGACTCACACAGGTACGTGGTGGTGAAAGGCAACAGAAGTGTGATTGCCCGTTGTGACAGAGAGGAATATTCACTGGCAGCCAATATCCAGAATGAAGCAAGGTCAACTTGTGTGAGCTGAAGCTTCAGGCTGCTGTCAGCTGATAGTTCCAGCAGCTGGTTGTCCAACACAGTGGACAGGGCTATGTCTTCAGATGCAGGATCCACTGAGAACGGGTCTAAAACCCAAAGATTTCCATTCCGGGGGTCTTCTGGGAAGTAATCTGAAAATTTATTTGACAACCGAGTTAAATGCTGGGTGACAACACTGGAAATGTGAACAGGAGGAGAACCTTCCAAAGTTTCACCCAGGAGTGGGAACACATCCATTCGTCCCTCTTTGACTCTCCTGCTCCAAAGGATGAGTTTTTTCTTGAACCCCTCAATTTTGTCTGAAACCAAAAACACGGTGCTGTTTCTTCCTTGCATTGACATATTCGGCTGGTTCAACTGATCAGATATGTCTGATAAAGAGGCTAGTTTTGCACAAAAGTCATCATCGGTGTAATGCTCTGGTCAGAGGGGACTGCTTCTCATCAAGAAAAGCATGCACTTCTTTCCTCAGTTCGAACAGGCAATGAAGCACATGTCCTCTTGAAAGCCACCTTACTTCACTGTGATACAAGAGCTGCACGTGATCTGCAGCCATCCTCTCACACAGAGCAGCAAAACATCTCGAGCTGACTGCCTTTTTTAATATAGTTGACAGTTTTCACAGCCACATTCATGACGTCATGCAGCTCTGGTGACGTCTTCCTTGTAGCCAGATTTTTCCGATTAAAGAAACAATGCGTCCACTTCGCCTCCGGTGCCCTCTCCTGGATTTGCTTGGTAACACCACGATGTAGTCCTGTCATCGATGCAGCGCAGTCCGCGCAGACGCCGACACAATGTTTCCAATCGAGTCCATTTTCAGTGACGTCATTATCAAGGCAGCGGAAGCATTCGTCTGCCGTGCTTCTGGTGGGAAGCTCTTTGCAAAAAAGTAGATCTTCGTGAAAATGACCGTCCCAGCTGTATCTCACAAAAACCAGCAATAAAGCTGCGCTGCTGACGTCAGTGGACTCGTCCAGCTGTATGGCAGAATGTGGGCGCGCCTTTATTGTCTCCAGAAGTTGGCTTCGATGTCATCGCCCCTACCAGCAGTTCTCCTACTCACTGTGGGTCGACAGCGGCACGGTCTGGGTTTCCGTGGCCGCTGCCTCCCCAGTATCTCTCGGCCCCTGTCCGCGGCGCTAGGCCGGACCAGATCCTCTGCGACTGTAGATGCTTTCTTGCTACACGAGCAGCCACCAGGAACTCGCTTCCACAACAGCTTTTGGTTGCGTTGTTAGCGCACTTGCGGCTTCCTGTTGCGCTTGAAGCCCGTCTCGCTTCCTCTGGAAGTATTCTTTTGGCTTTCCAACACGTCCAGGGTGTTTTGTGTTTCAGTGTCTCTGCAGATTTGATGGTTTAAATGATTCATTTGAGAGGACTTCACCACATCCGACACATTGTGCTTTCGGCTCTGCATCACTACCTGCCGTATTTCCTGACCGCCCGCTTCGCTATCTTAGCTGTTGCAGAAGTCTCGCCTCCCTCCATCACCCGTTCTCTTTAAAAACCGATCCCTCGTTTTACTGCAGTGGAAATAAAATATAAATGCTCACTTGTGCTCTCCTTCAGACACTGGAACTAACAGCGACAAAGCGTTTGTCTCTAACTGATGACGTTCGAGTCATGTGCAGTTATTTTCATTATTTATTCATTTTAAAATGGTTGTGTGTTTTAACTAAAAATATATATCAACACAAATCCCTGGGCCATTTAGGTATTGTGTATTTAGACGTGAATTCACTACTTGACAAATATTTTCACTCTGGCCAACTATTTGGGCAGTACCTCCGCGGCCCACTGGGTGGTGCTTTGCGGCCCATCAGTGGGACGCGGCCCACCGGTTGAGAATGGCTGCACTATACTACACAACACACTAAACTATACACTACACTACAGTGTACACTACATTATACACTTCACAACACACTACACTACACAACACACAACACTATACACTACACTACACTACACTACACTACACTACACTACACTACACTACACTGTCAGGGGCTACCAGGTGTAGGACTCAAAAGCAGAATGTGAGACAGAATGGGGGGGGGCAAAGGGGCACGTTTATTGTCTTGCAGGGTTAGGCAGGGACAGGGCTTTCGGACAGGCGATGGGCTTAGCGGGGGTGTGGTTCTTGTACAGGTGGTTGGCTTGGCAGGGTCGTGGTTCTAGTACAGGCGGTGGGCTTGGCAGGTTTGTGGTTCTCGTACAGGCGGTGGACTTGGCAGGGTCATGGTACTTGTAAAGGCTTGGTCCAGGCAATGGCAGGGAGGTCAAACTAGAGGCAGAGGGAACAGGGGTTAGGGCTCTCGGACAGGCGGTGGGCTTAGCAGGGGCGTGGTTCTCGTACAGGTGGTGGGCTTGGCAGGTTCGTGGTTCTCGTACAGGCGTGGTCCAGGCAATGGCATGGAGGTCAAATTAGAGGCAGAGGGAACAGGGGTTAGGGCTCTCGGACAGGCGGTGGGCTTAGCAGGGTCGTGGTTCTCGTACAGGTGGTGGGCTTGGCCGGTTCGTGGTTCTCGTACAGGCGTGGTCCAGGCAATGGCACAGAGGTCAAATTAGAGGCAGAGGGAACAGGGGTTAGGCTTGGTCACAAAGGGTCAAAGCTTGAGCTGGAGTCATCTTATGCACTAGTAGTGGTTCAATGATCTGGCATCATCTGAAGAGCAGACCGGCTTCTTATCTTGGCCGAGATGGGTTGATTGGCCTAATTGGAGATACCGGTCAGGTGTGAGCTCTGGAGAGCTCCAGGTGAGATCGATGAACCAGATGAGCTAGGTGAGTCAGTGGGAGCGGCCTGACGAAGGCGGAGCTGACGAGGCAGGGATGTGCCAGAACCCTCCCCTCTATGGGCGCCTTCTGGCGACCGACCAGGCTGGCCAGGACAGGCACGATGGAAGTCCTGGATGAGGGACGGGTCCAGGATGAGGCTCTGAGACACCCAGCTCTGTTTTTCAGGACCGTACCCCTCCCAGTCCACAAGGAACTGGAGGCCTCGACTCCTCCGATGGACCGCCAACAGCTGCCGAACCGTCCATGCGGGATGGTCATTGATGATCCGCACAGGGGGCGGGGCATCGCCTGGGGGGACACAGCAGACTGAAAGAGACAGGCTTGACCCTAGAGACATGGAACGTGGGGTGAATCCACAGAGCAGGAGGCAACTTGAGCGTAACAGCCGAGGGGTTGCTGACATGGTCTATGACATAGGGCCCGAGGTAGTGGGGAGCCAGTTTACGAGAGGTGGACTGCAGTGGAATGTCCTTAGAGGAAAGCCAAACTCTCTGACCTGGTCTGTGGATGGGAGCTGGAGCCCTGCAACGGTCCACGTTGTGCTGGCTGTGGCGGGTGGAGCAGAGCGGGTGGTCTTCCACACTCTGCGGCAGCGACTGATGTGGGCCTGGACCAAGGGGATGGCCAATTCCTCCTCCTGCTCAGGGAACTGGGGCAGCTGATAGCCCAGAGCACCTTCTAAAGGGGACAGGCCTGAAGAGGCATTAGGCAGGGTATTGTGAGCATGCTCTACCCAGGGGAGATGGGTGCTCCAGGAGGCGGGGTTCCGACCGGTAACGCAGCGCAGTGCAGTGCAGTGTCCAGGAACTGGTTAGCGCATTCTGCCTGCCCGTTAGTCTGGAGATGGTAACCAGAAGACAGCCTAACCGTAGCCCCCATTGTCCTACAGGATTCCTTCCATACCTGGGACGTGAACTGTGGTGCTCTGTCTGACACGATGTCCACAGGGATGCCATGGAGACGGATCACGTGGGTGACGAGGAGGTCCGTAGTCTCAGACGCTGAGGGGAGTTTAGGCAGTGGCACGAAATAGCCGGACTTCAAGAACCAGTTAATAATTTTAAGTATGACTGTGTTACCTTGAGATGGAGGGAGTCTGGTTACGAAGTCTAGACCAATGTGGCTCTAAGGCCGGCTAGGAACAGGCAGGGGGTGTAGGAGACCAGAGGCAGGTAGGTGAGAAGACTTGCTTTGAGCGCACACCATGCAGGCCTGGACGTAGTCGTGGGTGTCTGTGGACATGGTGGGCCACCAGAACCGGCGCCTAAGCAGGGTCAGGGTATGGTTGGTTCCAGGGTGACAGACGAACTGGGAGGTGAGAGCCCACTGGAGAACCTGGGTACGGATCTGGTCATCCACAAAGAGACGGTTAGAAGGGCCATTACCTGGGTCGGGTTGAGTCCTCTGGGCGTCCCTCACCAGTCCTTCAACCTCCCAGGTGAGCGCGCCCACCACACACGCAGGAAGGAGTATTGGCGCCGGTTTGGCTGTGTCCTGCTCCGGCGGGGCGAACTGGCATGAGAGTGCATCCAGCTTCACAATGCGAGACCTAGGCCGGTAGGCGATAGTGAAGTCAAAGCGCCTGAAGAACAAAGACCCTTTGGCTTGTCTAGAGTTGAGCCGTCCAAACAATGAAGGGGTGTTCTGCCCCCTCCAGCCAGTGCCTCTAGTCCATCAGGGCCAGTTTGATCACGAGTAGTTCTCTGTTCCCCACGTCGTAGTTGCGCTCAGCGGGCTCCAACAAGTGAGAAAAGAAGGCGCGAGGATGGAACTTTCTATCAGAGGCAGACCATTGGGAAAGGACTGCACCTACCCCAGTGTCGGAAGCATCGACCTCCAAGATGAACTGGACTGATAGGTCAGGCTGGGTGAGGATCGGGGCCATAGTGAAGAGCCTCTTAAGCTCCTCGAAGGTGGCGTTCGCCTGGGTGTGCAAGAAAAAAGGATAGTGGGGGAGGTGAGAGCAGTCATGGGGGCAACCACAATGCTGTAGTTCCTTATGAACCTCCTGTAGGAATTGGCGAAGCCCAGGAATCTCTGCAGCTCCTTATGTGTGGTGGGAACAGCTCACTCAACCACCACCTTGACCTTCCCAGGTGTTGCCTTCACCTGTCCATGCTCAATAGTGTAGCCCAGGAACTCGATGGAGGGGACGGGGAACTCACACTTCTCTGCCTTAGTATAGAGTTTGTTCTCTAGTAGCTGCTGGAACACCTGCCTGATGTGCTGGAGATATTCTTTTAGGGAGGGGGAGAAGATGAGAATCTCATCAAGGTAAATGAAGAGAGTGCGGTTGAGCAGGTCTCTGAGGACATTCTTTACAAGGGTTTGGAATACTGCCAGCGTGTTGGTAGACCCAAATGGCATGACACGATATTTGTAGTGACCAGTGGGGGTGTTAAAGGCAGTTTTCCACTCATCAACTTCTCTCATGCGGACCAGATGGTAGGCATTCCTGAGGTCAAGCTTGGAGAAGATGGTGGCTCCCTGTAGGGGTTCAAAGGCAGAGGAGAGAAAGGGCAGAGGGTGTTTTGTTTTTAATGGTGATGTTGTTTAGCCTCCTGTAGTCAATGCATGGCCATGGACCTCCGTCCTTCCTGAATACAAAGAAGAACCCGGCACCGACAGGGCTTAACGAGGGCCTGATGATGCCGGCTTTGAGTGTGACCCCAATATAGGTCTCCATAGATTCTCTCTCAGGGCGAGATAGGTTTACAGGTGGCCTGAGGGCAGTGGGGCTCCAGGGAGAAGGTCTATGGGGCAGTCATGGGACGACGAGGGAGTAAAGACAGGGCTTTATGCTTGCTGAATACCCCACCGAGATCATGTTACTCTGGGGGCACCTTGGTCAGATTATGGGGGTTCGGATGGAGCAGTAGCGCCCTCTGCTGGCAGCAGAGCTGAAGTGAGGCAGGTTCTGTGACAGTAAGGGCTCCAGGCTGAGATGGTACTAGTCGACCAGTCAATGTGGGGGTTGTGAAGTGTCAACCAGGTCTTGCCTAGCACCAGGGGGCTCTGGGGAGAGGAAATTACTAGGAAGGACATGGATTCTCTGTGGTTACCAGACAGGATAACAATAAGGGGTTCAGTGCCATGGGTGACATTAGCAAATAAACCACCATTAAGGTCATGGACAGCTATGGGTTTGTGGACAGCTATGGGATGCCTGCTTGAGTAACTACACTGGCATCAATAAAACAGTCATCAGCTCCGCAGTCCACCAGGGCTCATAAAGGGAGAGATAGTTGGTTATGGATGAGAACTACTTCTAAATGCATACGCCCTTGGGAGCTATGGGAAAAGGGTTAGGGTTAGGGTTGCTCTCCTTCTTCTCGGCACCACTGCAGGTCACCAGTCAGCTAGGTGCAGCGACATTCCGCCTCTCTGATGGGTCAAGGTGGCATGCCAGCTGACTTCACAAGGTAACTCCACCTAACACCACACACCTCAATGCCTCGGAGAACTGGGGTTCCATAGTGGCAGACTGTGACTTTCCCATAGCACAGCCAGAACCTGCAGAGGGACACCCAGCTGAGGGTGGGGGCCCCACAGCTGATTATGAGGCCCGGCCAGCTCGAGCTCGGGCTCCACCAGGCTATCTGAAAGACTGTTACGGACTTCTGATGTTTAGGTTAGTTAGAGCGTGGCCTGTCGCGTAGCAGAATAATCCACATGGCTACGCTGGTAACTGGTAGTCCACCCAGTTTACCTAGTTTGGATACAGTTCATTCATGTTCACTGTTCTGGTGATTTCTGTAGAGGGGGGGGGGGAATGTTGTGTATAAGTCGCAACAGTGTGACTGTAGTCTAGGACACTGCAGCTGTAAGTTTTACTACAGCCGGTTTACGGCAGTCGGTTTACAGTAGTAACACAAGACGTTGTTGATACTATACTGTACGTGTATATAATGTTTACTGTGGCACCAATAAACACAGTTTGATTCAAAGTCGTGGTCTGAGTTTTGCTGGATGCAACATAGTGTATATTGTAGTATGTAGTTTATAGTGTAGTGTATAGTGTAGTTTATAGTGTAGTGTGTAGTGTAGTGTGTAATGTACAGGTGCATCTCAAAAAAGTAGAATATTGTGGAAAAGTTTATTATTTTCCGTAATTTAATTCAAAAAGTGAAACTGTCATATATTCTAGATTCATTACACATAAAGTGAAATATGTCAAGCCTTTTTTGTTTTAATCTCGATGACTACGGCTCACAGCTCATGAAAATCAAAAACCCAGTACCTCAAAACATTAGAATATTACAGAAGACCAGTCAAAAAAGGATTTATAATACAGAAACGTCGACCTTCTGAAAAGTATGTTCATTTATGCACTCAATAATTGGTCGGGGCTCCTTTTGCACGAATTACTGCATCAATGCAGTGTGGCATGGAGGCAGTCAGCCTGTGGCCCTGCTGAGGTGTTATGGAAGCCCAGGTTGCTTTGATAGTGGCCTTCAGCTCATCTGCATTGTTGGGTCTGGTGTCTCTCATCTTCCTCTTGACAACACCCCATAAGCCACAGAAGGTCAATGGTGAAAGGGCTAGCTGTTGGCAGAGTGCTGTATCAAAGCATGTCCATGGAAAGTTGACTGGAAGGGGAAAGTGTGGTAGGAAAAGGTGCACAAGCAACAGGGGTGATCGCAGCCTTGAGAGGATTGTCAAGCAATGCCGATTCAAGAACTTGGAGGAGCTTCACAAGGAGTGGACTGAGGCTAGAGTCAGTGCATCAAGAGCCACCATGCACAGACATGCCCAGGAACTGGGCTACAAGTGTTGCATTCCTAGTGTTGAGCCACTCCTGAACCTGAGACAACGTCAGAAGCGTCTTGCCTGGGCTAAGGAGAAAAAGAACTGGACCGTTGGTCAGTGGTCCAAAGTCCTCTTTTCAGATGAAAGTAAATGTTGCATTTCATTTGGAAATCAAGGTCCCAGAGTCTGGAGGAAGAGTGGAGGGGCACAGAATCCAAGTGGCTTAAAGTCCAGTGTGAAGTTTCCACAGTCTGATGATTTGGGGTACCATGTCATCTGCTGGTGTTGGTCCATTGTGTTTCATCAAGCCCAGAGTCAACGCAGCCGTCTACCAGGAGATTTTAGAGAACTTCATGCTTCCATCTGCTGACAAGCTTTATGGAGATGCTGATTTCATTTTCCAGCAGGACTTGGCACCTGCCCACAGTGCCAAAACTACCATGGTATTACTGTGCTTGATTGACCAGCCAACTCACCTGACCTGAACCTCTATGGGGTATTGTCAAGAGGAAGATGAGAGACACCAGACCCAACAATGCAGACGAGCTGAAGGCCGCTATCAAAGCAAACTGGGCTTCCATAACACCTCAGCAGTGTCACAGGCTGATTGATTGATGTGCCTGTATAGTGTAGTGTGTGATAGTGTAGTGCTGGCACATATCCACTTGACAAATAGCATAGCGTGTGTAGTGTAGTGTGTAGTCTACAGTATACTGTGTAGTGTAGTGTATACTGTAGTGTGTAGTGTATAGTGTAGTGTAGTGTGTAGTCTACAGTGTAGTGTGTAGTCTATATTGTAGTGTGTAGTGTGTAGTGTAGAGTGTAGTGCGTGATACGATCTAGTTGCTGGTTAAAGCTGTTCTTCACACTGTTGTCAGACGGTAGTGCTGGCACAGATCCACTTGATGAGTATCGTAGCATGTGTAGTGTAGTGTGTAGTCTACAGTGTAGTGTGTAGTGTAGTCTATATTGTAGTGTGTAGTGTATAGTGTAGTGTGGGATATGATCTAGTTGCTGGTTAAAGCTGTTCTTCACACTGTTGTCAGACGGTAGTGCTGGCACAGATCCACTTGATGAGTATCGTAGCACGTGTAGTGTAGTGTGTAGTCTACAGTGTAGTGTGTAGTGTAGTCTACAGTGTAGTGTATAGTGTAGTGTGGGATATGATTTAGTTGCTGGTAGAAGCTGTCCTTCACACCGTTGTCAGATGGTAGCAGAGGCGCCGACAGGGGGGAACAAAGGGGACAGTTATCCCCGGGCCTCAGATCAGGGGGGCATCAAACTGACCCCTAACCTTAAAATAATCTGCTGGAATATTTTGTCAAAAATAAATATCCGTGAAGATTTAACAAAGTATTTCTCAGTAACAAAAAAGCTTATTATTATATTATTGCTTATTTTCCTTGACATAGAGGTCAGAACAGATTCACGTCCCCGCCCCCCTCCCCCACGTCATGGTTTGGTCCGACTGTCAACAACGTAAACGCCACTCACTGCCTCATGCTCATTTTCTAAAATGGCTAACACTAGGCAACAACCATCAGGTGCCAAAAAGAGAAAAGTAAAACAACAAAGGAAAAATGATGAAAAAGAGTTCAGGGGCTCTATGGCAACGTATTTGGAAAAAGCTAAAGAGAAAAGTGAGTTTTATCTAGGCAGGCTAACGTTACATCTGGCAAACAGCAGAGCTAACGTTAGCTGATTTTAGCTAACGTTAGCTTACTGGTTGTTAGCTAGCTAGCTACGTTACCTGCGGGCAACGGCTAGCTAGGCTACTTCATTGATAGACATAGTTTTAAATTGTAACATCCAGTTAGCATAGTAGAGCCGTATAACAGTTTAACACAATGCTTCTTTGACCTCATCAAGGACTTTGCAACCCGGAAAGTGCGGCGCTTTTCATTTGTTTAAATATTGGAACTGACGGCTTTTTAGGCCTATTGACAAAACATTTACAATGATATGCATTTAGAGAAGGAGATGAATACCTGATGAATTGTAAACAGCGCCTTCTTCACCAATGTAAACTGCCAAGATTTATTAAAGCTTTTTCAATGTTACTCCTGCCTCCGTCCTTTGAGTTGCCTGGATCCCCTATATAGCCTACATGATTTATCTACGAATACTGACACAATGATGATTTATCTGCGAATACTGAGACAATGATAAATATCTGCGAATAGCCTACTGTTCTTTAGACAAGTTATAGCCTACATGGTTTCTTTGTGAATACTGTGATCCTACCTTGAGACAAGCGATATGTAGCCTACATGAGATGATTTATAGTGCACGGGGGGGAGGGGGGACGGGGGGGCCTCACGAGATCATCTCATCCCGGGCCTCGGCTAGGCTGACGGCACCCCTGGACGGTAGTGCTGGCACAGATCCACTTGAAGAGTAGCGTAGTGTCGCGTGCCTTTGCTAGGAGGGTACGGAGGGTCATTCAGATTCAAAAGTCAAGATTTAGTTAGCCATGTTCATTATGTACCTGCGCACATAAACAAAACGAAATGCGGTTTCTCCCAGCCCACAGCAGTGCAAC